>NW_027515743.1:600000-790056 GCF_048772815.1 Callospermophilus lateralis | reverse complement strand
TGATCTTCTCACTGCAGAAAAAGGGGTTACATGCCTATTCCTCAGAGAGGAATTTTGCTATTATGTTAATGAATCTGGGCTAATAAAAAAAAATGTTGTTAAATTGCAGGAATTATCGACCGAATTGCTCAAACATACCTCCTCCAATCCCATCATGGGGTTCTTCCAATCCTATCTTGCCATGTACTTTCTACATATCTTGGGGCCCCTTATTGGGATGCTCCTTTTTTGTGCTCTCTTGCCCTGCAAAATGAAGTGCCTTCAAACCCAACTGCAAAAAATTCCTAATCAAACTTTCAACCAGCTTTTGCTTAAGCACTACCAGCCTCTGATGACCGATGAATCCCCAACATCTCCAAGAGAACAGTAACTCAGTGATGAAGCTCACTACCAGGCATGATGGAATGCAATGGGTATCAGACAGCGGGAGACAACAAGCTCTGAGAACCTCTTAATCTGCCATCCTGGATTCATGAGTCTTTACCACCTTCTAAGATTTCTCATGGCCCTTGGCCTCTTCTATGTCAGTCCCCCAACATGGAACTTCTGCCAAAAAATGACATTTCCTTTAATTTTTATCTTAATTCTGTTTTTATTTGCTCTGATCTTCTTCAGGTGCTGGTGACGCCGTGTCCAGGCAATGCTTCCAGTATTTCCTAGAGTCTCTGTTACAGGACCAGTGGCTGATACCAACAATCTCTTCCATCCAGGACTAGTTCCATGCCATCGACAACTTTGGCTTCAGGGAACATTCATTGACTTCACCCCTACGAAAGTAGCTGTCTATAGCCACTGGGTTTTATTTCTGGCTGCCATGATAATCCCAAACCTGCTCCCTGAGCATTCCTCCACTTCTCTTTCTAGGCCCCACACCACCCCCACACAGCAGGAAGCAGCCGGATCTGACAAATGACGCCCCACTTCCTAAGAAAACAAAAAGGGTGGAATGTTGGGAAAAGAATAAATGGCAGCCATACCCCAGAGAAAAACCTCAACATGGCACCTAAGGACTTCTTCTTCCTACCTTCTTCATTTCTGCAGTGGCGCAAAAAGTTCCCACCCTTGTGAACTCTCACGTCAGCGCCAATTTCAAATCTCACTTGTGGGGAACCTTAGCCCCAATGAGAACTAATTCCTGGGCTCTGGAGCTTATATCTGAAAGAACTTGCCAATAAACGGGTTGCTGCCATTTATCTAAGCCCTACCATCTCCCCCTTAGTTCTATATAAGCACACAGCTTTGAGCAATAAAATTGGAATTCTCCCGGTGAAGTGTCATTGCGTGGGGAATTATTTCACTCATGATCAGCAACAGGATATCCAAAGGTTCTCCAGTGCCACCTGGTCATGGGAATTTCAGAAATTTGATGGTATTTATTTAGCCATTTTTGAAGGATGAAGTTGAAGTCACTGTACGTTTCAATTAATGCAGGAACCATTATGTGGTGAGGAAGCTCATTTAAATTAAAACTCTGGAGAAATCTCACAGGCAAGGCTTCCCAAAGAGTGGCCAAAAGGTCACATGAAGCCAGGATCATTGAGGTCTACAATATGAGTTCCATATGTGTTTAGACTCTCAACTATGGCTGCCAAGTCTTTCAGAATAAAATCATGTGATATCCTGGCTGAGATTCTCACTGCACTGTGGAAAGACACCCTGGCACTCGATCTCAGTTTTCAAGGGAGGCTTCTCATGCGTGGCCTCCTAAAATCCCAACACATTTCATGGCAATACTTCTTTGAGGTAAATTCCAGAACTCAGTCTCTAAGAGCAATCATGCCAGAGTTCAAGCCCAGGTGGATCCAGTTATCTCTTCCAACCGCCAAACAAATGACCACAATTAAAACCAAACACTCCCACATGGCCCTCATCTTCTTTCATATAGACACTTATCATAACCTCTGGCTGGAGTTTTTAATGAGGGGTGCAGCCCAAGACAGTGTCAAAAATAAGCTCTCTTACCCCTCATTTGCCTAAAGTCAAGGTGGCCTGGACACCCATCCGGTGAACCAGGAGTGATCAGATAGGCTAGCTGTTAATACTGCTCTGCATCTCCAATTTGAGGCCTACTGACTGTCAGGTATAGATTCTTTATATGATTTGGACCCATGAGAAAACCCAAAAACCTATGGGCTAGCCTCTGCAGGGCTGTGCATAACTCATTTGATCCAAAGGATCCGTATTCTCACTTGATGGTGGTCAGGAACCTTACAAATGAATGCGAGAGACTTCATTCACAATAATTGCTCTTTTGGCCATTTTGGTTTTGGATGCACACATGGGATCTCTCTCTATATCCATCAGGTGCTGAGAATCTAAGCCACAACCTCAACAGGGCCAAGAGGCTGATTTAGACAAATCCCTTTCCAAAGCAATTAAACAAAGAGCCACAGGTGGTGCCCATTCATTTTCATTTGAAAACTGTTTTCTTCAGGCTTCACAAAGGGGTGGCCTGAGGCAAAGACCTTCCTGACATTCAGGGAAACAGAACAATTGATAAGCAAAAGGCCGAAAGCATGGTTTCTCAACTGAGACTTTCTTGGTCACACTGATATCTGTGTTTTCTGAGATGCTCGCCATTCCCTTCAGCTATCCAGGACATGGCAATGTCACAGAGCTTGGAGGTGGTACATATTTTGGACACAAAACCATGAGACTATTCTGGAGAGTGGTGAGAATTCTGGAAGAAACAGGAACTTAGGAAGGTAGCAGGTGTTGCCCATGGATAAGGCAAGCTGCAGTCCATTCATAAATTGGGCAGGATGAATGCCGGGAATCTTTCTACTATACAGGACATATCAATTGTTGCATTCTATTTTCTAATGTCTACAACCACGGACACAGTGGGATACACAGACATAGAAACACTTGCCTTGTCCAACGACTTACTAGAAGAAGACCACTCCAAATCAAACAAACCGTCTTTCCTACCTATTATCAGATCATGAGACAAAACCACAAAATCACACCCACACCCACAAAGACACCTCCTTCCCCCATGTAACTCTGTGACTATCCGGAGTTTCCTCTGAGTGGTGGGCCATACTATGTTCCCCCAAAATGGCCTGTCCTATCTCAGATCTGGTCTCCTTGGCCAACTCTGTGAAGTTGTCAGGAGCCTGCGGTGAACCACTACCTACTTTCTCAGGAAAGGCCCCTATTCAGAGCTCTCCTGGTATTTGGCCATCCTCACATCTGTAGGTACCAAGAAAGACTGACACTCTCCTTGGTAAATTCAAACAAGTGAGCCTACTGGGTCTGGGACTGGACTGGCTCCGGGTGCCTGGCTTCCTGGATCCCAAGTTAAGAGAGTTCCATCACCAAGGAAGTGAGGTAGATCACTTCTTCAGGAACTGAATGAGGTCATTGCCTTGACAACCACTTTGTCCTAACAGTTGCTTTCAAGAGTCCCATGAGATGGAGGCTGCCCCTACTTCCTGTGACACTTTCACAAGTTAGAATGGTATATAAACCATGGGCACCCGGGAACAGCTCTCCACCTAGCACTGTTTTGGTCCATCTTCTCTACATTAAGAAGAGAGAGGCTGATTCATACACATCCCTTCATGCTGACAAGGTTGTTTGCCATAGAAGATGACTTTTCTCTCTCAGGTCTTTCGTAGCTGCCTACATCTTCTCAAGGGATCATTTCTGCATGGACCTTTGATGTTCTCAAAAGCTGGAACATGCCCTACATTCCTGTATTTTAAGAGCAACCCTGTCCCTGCTGTTCTGTAAAGTTCGATTGAGAGAACAATGTATGGTTTTGGGTTAGTAACATGTTCAATTTGGGGTTAGGAATCCTTCTGCATGACGAATAATGGTATTGGGAAACTATGATATTTACAAGAATATATAGGTGAAATATAAGTATAAAAACAGAAATCTAGGGAAGATATGAAGTCCAGAAGGGCATTGGGCCCTTAATTTGTACACTTAGCTTTGAATTATTTTCTGCAAAAATGTCTCAGATAAATCTATATACAATGTCATAGGAGCTTGTACCTTGGATGATTGAATGTCGAAGAGAACATCCACTCAAAAAGGGATAGTCGGTAGGATTAGGAAGATAGTCAGTAGGTTTACAAAGAAGAGTGAGAATAGGATTTAGACCAAAAGTTCTTAAGCAATAGGGTTTCAGGTAGACAGTGAATGTAAATGTCAGCACAAGTGAAGAGTCAGTCACAATGATGAACAGGGGAAAATATGTAGGAAAATAGATATAAATAGAGACATTACTAAATCAGGCAAAGTATAAAGTGAGTGATAGGATTAGACATTTTCAACAGGCTTGAGGTTGAATATATAATCTTAGGAAGAAACAAAAATGTAGTCACCAATAAGATTGACATTTGAGAGCATTAGGCCACCTGGACATGGAAGGTTTTAGTAATCCATGCTCACTTTCCATTTAGGCTTTGGTACAAACTTAAGGGTGACCTTTGATTTTTTTTGTCCAGAATATTACTGTGATAAAATGTATATATAGATCAGGTGACATGAGTATTTCTTCCACCATTTTTTGAGGAATATTTTGAAAACGTATAAATTAGTATTGAGGGTAAAAATAGGTGTACCCTGTGTCTATGAATATAGAGATAATGCATGAATAGATCATACAGTTAATAAATAATATAACTGGTTCCCCTTTAAATAATGTATTGAATTGATATCTGAAAATATATAAGAAATCATATATTTTTTTTAATTAATTTTTATTGTAGGTTGTTCAAAACATTACATAGTTCTTGATATATCATATTTCACACTTTGATTCAAGTGGGATATGAGCTCCCATTTTTACCCCATATACAGATTGCAGAATCACATCAGTTGCAGAACCATTGATTTACATATTGCCATTCTGGTGTCTGTTGTATTCTGCTGCCTTTTCTATCCTCTACTATCCCCCCTCCCCCCTCCCCTCCCCTCTTCTCTCTCTACCCCCTCTACTGTAGTTCATTTCTCCCCCTTATATTTTCCTCCTTTCCCCTCACATCCTCTTGTATGTAATTTTGTATACCCCTAAGGGTCTCCTTCCATTTACATGCAATTTCCCTTCTCTCTCCCTTTCCCTCCCACCTCTCATCCCTGTTTAATGTTAATCTTCTTCTCATGCTCTTCGTCCCTACTCTGTTCTTAGTTACTCTCCTTATATCAAAGAAGACATTTGGCATTTGTTTTTAAGGGATTGGCTAGCTTCACTTAGCATAATCTGCTCTAATGCCATCCATTTCCATCCAAATTCTATGATTTTGTCATTTCTTAATGCAGAGTAATACTCCATTGTGTATAAATGCCACATTTTTTTTATCCATTCGTCTATTGAAGGGCATCTAGGTTGGTTCCACAGTCTTGCTATTGTGAATTGTGCTGCTATGAACATGGATGTAGCAGTGTCCCTATAGTGTGCTCTTTTTAGGTCTTTAGGGAATAGACCGAGTAGGGGAATAGCTGGATCAAATGGTGGTTCCATTCCGAGCTTTCCAAGAAATCTCCATACTGCTTTCCAAATTGGCTGCACCAATTTGCAGTCCCACCAGCAATGTACAAGAGTACCCTTTTCCCCACATCGTCGCTAGCACTTGATGCTGTTTGAATTCCTAATGGCTGCCAATCTTACTGGAGTGAGATGGTATCTTAGGGTGGTTTTGATTTGCATTTCTCTGACTGCTAGAGATGGTGAGCATTTTTTCATATACTTGTTGATTGATTGTATGTCCTCCTCTGAGAAATTTCTGTTCAGGTCCTAGGCCCATTTGTTGATTGGGTTATTCGTTATCTCATTGTCTAATTTTTTTAGTTCTTTGTATATTCTGGATATTATGGCTCTGTCTGAAGTGTGAGGAGTAAAGATTTGTTCCCAGGATGTAGGCTCCCTATTTATCTCTCTTATTGTTTCTTTTGCTGAGAAAAAACTTTTTAGTTTGAGTAAGTCCCATTTGTTGATTCTAGTTATTAACTGTTGTGCTATGGGTGTCCTATTGAGGAATTTGGAGCCCGACCCCACAGTATGTAGATCATAGCCAACTTTTTCTTCTATCAAATGCCATGTCTCTGATTTGATATCAAGTTCCTTGATCCACTTTGAGTTAAATTTTGTGCATGGCGAGAGAAAGGGATTCAGTTTCATTTTGTTGCAAATGGATTTCCAGTTTTCCCAACACCATTTGTTGAAGATGCTATCCTTCTTCCATTGCATGCTTTTAGCCCCTTTATCGAATATAAGATAGTTGTAGTTTTGTGGATTGGCTTCTGTGTCCTCTATTCTGTACCATTGGTCAACCCGCTGGTTTTGTTACCAGTACCATGGTGTTTTTGTTACTATTGCTCTGTAGTATAGTTTGAAGTCTGGTATAGCTATCCCGCCTGATTCACACTTCCTGCTTAGCATTGTTTTTGCTATTATGGGTCTTTTATTTTTCCATATGAATTTCATGATTGCTTTCTCTATTTCTACAAGAAATGCCGTTGGGATTTTGATTGGCATTGGATTAAACCTATAGAGAACTTTTGGTAATATCGCCATTTTGATGTTGTTACTTCTACCTATCCATGAACAGGGTATATTTTTCCATCTTCTAAGATCTTCTTCTATTTCTTTCTTTAGGGTTCTGTAGTTTTCATTGTATAAGTCTTTCACCTCTTTTGTTAGGTTGATTCCCAAGTATTTTACTTTTATTGAGGATATTGTGAATTGGGTGGTTGTCCTCATTTCCATTTCAGAGGATTTGTCGCTGATATACAGGAATGCCTTTGATTTATGCGTGTTGATTTTATAGGCTGCCACTTTGCTGAATTCATTTATTAGCTCTAATAGTTTCTTTGTAGACCCTTTTGGGTCTGCTAGGTATCGAATCATGTCATCTGCAAATAGTGATAATTTGAGTTCTTCTTTTCTATTTTTATGCCTTTATTTTCTTTCGTCTATCTAATTGCTCTGGCCAGTGATTCGAGAACTATGTTGAACAGAAGTGGTGAGAGAGGGCATCCCTGTCTTGTTCCAGATTTTAGAGGGAATGCCTTCAGTTTTTCTCCATTCAGAATGATGCTAGCCTGAGGCTTAGCAGAGATTGCTTTTACAATATTGAGGTATGTTCCTGTTATGCCTAGTTTTTCTAGAGTTTTGAATATAAAGGGATGCTCTACTTTGTCGAATGCTTTTTCCGCATCTATCGAGATGATCATATGGTTCTTATTTTTAAGCCTATTGATGTGGTGAATAACATTTATTGATTTCCGTATATTGAACCAACCTTGCATCCCAGGGATAAATCCTACCAGATCATGTTGCACAATTTTTTTGATATGTTTTTGTATCCGGTTCGCCAGAAGTTTATTGAGGATTTTTGCATCTAGGTTCATTAGAGATATTGGTCTGTAGTTTTCTTTCTTTGAAGTGTCTTTGTCTGATTTAGGAATCAGGGTGATGTTGGCCTCATAGAATGAATTTGGAAGTTCTCCCTCTTTTTCTATTTCCTGAAATAGCTTGAAAAGTATTGGTATTAGTTACTCTTTAAAGGTTTTGTAAAACTCTGCTGTATACCCATCCGGTCCTGGGCTTTTCTTAGTTGGTAGTCTTTTGATGGTATCTTCTATTTCCTCAATTGATATTGGTCTGTTTAGGTTGTCAATATCCTCCTGACTCAATCTGGGCAAATCATATAACTTAAGAAATTTATCGATGCCTTCACTATCTTCTATTTTGTTGGAGTATAAGGATTCAAAATAATTTCTGATAATCTTCTGTATTTCTGAAGTGTCTGTTGGGATATTGCCTTTTTCATCCCGTATGCTGGTAATATGAGTTCTCTCTCTTCTTCTCTTCGTTAGCGTGGCTAAGGGTCTGTCGATTTTTTTTATTTTTTCAAAGAACCAACTTTTAGTTTTGTCAATTTTTTCTATTGTTTCTTTCGTTTCGATTTCATTAAATTCAGCTCTGATTTTAATTTTTTCTTGTCTTCTACTTCTTTTGCTGTTGTTTTTCTCTTCTTTTTCTAGGATTTTGAGTTGAAGTATTAGATCATTTATTTGTTGGTTTTTTTCTTTTTTTAAGGAATGAACTCCAAGCAATAAATTTTCCTCTTAGAACTGCTTTCAATGTGTCCCATAGATTCCAATATGTTGTGTCTGTGTTTTCATTTATCTTTAAGAAATTTTTAATTTCCTCCTTGATGTCTTCTATAACCCATTGATCATTCAGTAACCTATTGTTCATTCTCCAAGTGATGCATGATTTTTCCTTACTTCTTTTATCGTTAATTTTCAAATTCATTCCATTATGATCAGATAAGATGCATAGTATTATCTCTACTCCTTTATATTGTCTAAGAGTTGCCCTGTGACATAATATATGATCTATTTTTGAGAAGGATCCATGTGCTGCTGAGAAAAAAGTGTAACTGCTTGATGTTGGGTGGTATATTCTATATATGTCAATTAAGTCTAGGTTATTAATTGTGTTATTGAGCTCTATAGTTTCCTTATTCAACTTTTGTTTGGAAGATCTGTCCAGTGGTGAGAGATGTGTGTTGAAGTCTCCCATGATTATTGTATGGTGGTCTATTAGACTCTTGAACTTGAGAAGTGTTTGTTTGATGAACATAGCTGCACCATTGTTTGGGGCATATATATTTATGATTGTTATGTCTTGTTGGTGTATGGTTCCCTTGAGAAGTATGTAGTGTCCATCTTCATCCCTTTTGATTAACTTTGGCTTGAAATCTATTTTATTTGATATGAATATGGACACTCCTGCTTGTTTCCGAAGTCCATATGAGTGATATAATTTTTCCCAACCTTTCACCTTCAGTCTAAGTATGTCTTTTCCTATCAAATGCGTCTCCTGAAGGCAGCATATTATTGGGTCTTGTTTTGTGATCCATTCTACTAGCCTGTGTCTCTTAATTGGTGAGTTTAAGCCATTAACATTTAGGGTTATTATTGAGATATGGGTGTTCTTCCAGCCATATTGGTTTATTTATGTTACTAAACATGGTTTGTTTTCCTCTTTGATTATTCCCCCCCCCTTCACTGTACTACCTCCCGCTGTTGGTTTTCATTGACATTTTCCATTTCCTCTTCCTGTAATATTTTGCCGAGGATGTTTTGAAGAGATGGTTTTCTAGCTGCAAATTCTTTTAACTTTTGTTTATCATGAAAGGTTTTAATTTCATCTTCCATCCTGAAGCTTAATTTCACGGGATACACAATTCTTGGTTGGAACCCATTTTCTTTTAGTGTATGAAATATGTTATTCCAGGATCTTCTAGCTTTCAGAGTCTGTGTTAAAAGATCAGCTGTTATCCTGATTGGTTTACCCCTAAATGTAATCTGCTTCCTTTCTCTTGTAGCTTTTAAAATTCTCTCCTTATTCTGTATGTTGGGCATCTTCATTATAATGTGTCTAGGTGTGGATCTCTTATGATTTTGCACATTCGGCGTCCTGTAGGCTTCTAGGATTTGGGATTCTGTCTCATTCTTCATGTCTGGGAAGTTTTCTCGTATTATTTCGTTGAATAGATTGCTCATTCCTTTGGTTTGGACCTCAATACCTTCCTGTATCCCAATGACTCTTAAGTTTGGTCTCTTTATGTTATCCCATATTTCTTGAATGTTCTGCTCATGGTTTCTTAACAGCTTTGCTGAGCTGTCTATGTTCTTCTCCAGTTGAAATACTTTGTCTTCATTGTCTGATGTTCTATCTTCTAAGTGTTCTACTCTGCTGGTAGTATTCTCAATTGAGTTTTTAAGTTGGTTTAGTGTTTCCTGCATTTCCAGGATTTCTGTTTGTTTGTTTTTTATAACCTCTATCTCCCTGAATAGTTGATCTTTTGCTTCTTGGATTTGTTTATGTAATTCATTGTCGAAGTGGTCGAAGTGGTCTTTCATTGTCTGATTTTGCTGTCTAATGTCTTCCTTGAGACCAGATCATCTGAAGCATGTATATCCTGAATTCTTTATCTGACATTCCATCTGCTGCAGATATTACCTCTTCTAAAGTTGAATTGACCTGCATTGCTTGTGGTCCTTTTTTTCCTTGTCTTTTCATACTGATCGCGTTTCTTTCTGCTTGGTGAAACTGTTGTGTTATTGATTTTTCCCCCTATATATTTATATTGCTTTTGTATAGCTGCATCGTCTCCCTTGCAGGCTTTGGCGGTGGTTCTGCCCCTCCTTCAATTGAGGCAATGTGCCTACCACGCCGGGAGGCCGCTGTGCCTGTACTTTCGATGGGCCTGTTCTTTCGGTGGTCACAGGTCCGCCTACCTTGCAGGAGTGAGCAGCGGTTTTGCCCCTCCGCTGGCCACTAGGCCTGTTCTGTCTGTCGGTTGCAGGTCTGTCTACCTAAAAGGCGCTGGTGGCGGCTCTGCCCCTCCCCCAACCGGGGTGATGTATCTGGCGGGCCACTGGGCCTGTTTTGTCGGTGGTCACGGTTCCGCCTACATTGCACGTGCGTGGAGCAGCTGTGTCCCTCTGAGAGTTGCTGAGCCTGACCTGCCGGTGGATGGCAAGTGTGCCTACCTTGCAGGCGCACGGTGGCTCTGCCGCTCCGCGGGTCACTGGGCCTGATCTGCTGGTGAGTTGCAGGTCTGCCTAACTTGCAGGCGCCCGGCGGCTCTGCCCCTCCCCAAACCGGGGCGGGGCGATGTGTCTGGCCGGCCGCTGGGCCTGTTCCGTTGGTGGTCACGGTTCAGCCTACCTAGCAGGCACGTGGGGCAGCTGTGTCCCTCCGCAGGTTTTTGGGCCTGACCTGCCGGTGGGTCGTAGGTCTGCCTACCTTGTAGGCTCGGGGAGTGGCTCTGCCGCTCTGTGGATTGCTGTGCCTGTTCTGCTGGTGGGTCGCGGGTCCGCCTACCTTGCAGGCACCCAGCGGCTCTGCCCCTCCCCCAACCGGAGCTATGTGTCTGGCGGTCCACTGGGCCTCTTTTGTCGGTGGTCACGGTTCAGCCTACCCTGCACGCGCGTGGAGCAGCTGTGTCTCTCTGAGAGTTGCTGGGCCTGACCTGTCGGTGGGTGGCAAGTGCGCCTACCTTGCAGGCCCGGGGGTGGCTCTGCCGCTCCGCGGGTTGCTGGGCCTGATATGCTGGTGAGATGCAGGTCTGCCTAACTTGCAGGCGCCCGGCGGCTCTGCCCCTCCCCCAACCGGGGTGGGGCAATGTGTCTGGCCGGCCTCTGAGCCTGTTCTGTTGGTGGTCAGGGTTCTGCCTACCTAGCAGGCTCGTGGGGCAGCTGTGCCCCTCCGCAGTTTCTTGGGCCTGACCTGCCGGTGGGTGGCAAGTGCGCCTATCTTGCAGGCCCGGGGGTGGCTCTGCCGCTCCACAGTTGCTGGGCCTGATCTGCTGGTGAGTCGCAGGTCTGCCTACCTTGCAGGCGCCCGGCTGCTCTGCCCCTCCCCCAACCGGGGCGGGGCGATGTATCTGGCCGGCCTCTGGGCCTGTTCTGTCGGTGGTCAGGGTTCTGCCTACCTAGCAGGCTCGTGGGGCAGCTGTGCCCCTCCGCAGTTTGTTGGGCCTGACCTGCCGGTGGGTGGCAAGTGTGCCTACCTTGCAGGCCCGGGGGTGGCTCTGCCGCTCCGCGGTTGCTGGGCCTGATCTGCTGGTGATTCGCAGGTATGCCTAACTTGCAGGCGCCCGGCGGCTCTGCCCCTCCCCCAACCTGGGCGGGGCAATGTGTCTGGCCGGCCGCTGGGCCTGTTCTGTTGGTGGTCATGGTTCAGCCTACCTAGCAGGCACTTGGGGCAGCTGTTCCCCTCCGCAGGTTTTTGGGCATGACCTGCCGGTAGGTCACAGGTCTGCCTACCTTGTAGGCTCGGGGGGTGGCTATGCCGCTCTGTGGATTGCTGTGCCTTTTCTGCTGGTGGGTCGCGGGTCCGCCTACCTTGCAGGCGCCCGGTGGCTCTGCCCCTCCCCCAACCGGAGGGATGTGTCTGGCGGTTCACTGGGCTTGTTTTGTCGGTGTTCACAGTTCCGCCTACCTTGCACACGCGTGGAGCAGCTGTTTCATTAGTGCCTGGGCACACTCTTCTTTTTGGCCTCCCTCAGGCCCTAAGTTTGTAGAGCTTGGGGCTGAGAACCCCCAGCCATTTTGCTTACCTTCTGGTAGCCACGCCCCCGTATCTGGTGCAAGAGACCTCAGTTGTCAGCACTGGTGGGAGCGGTAGCCGTGAGTCCCACGCCGAGGCGAGTCGGTGCAAGAGACCTCAGTTTTCAGCACTGGTGGGAGCGGTAGCTGGGAGACCCGCGCCGCGCAGCTCCCGCCGGCTCCTGTGCCAGCGCTGCCTCCGGGTTTTCTTGACTACCATGCCGGCAGGTCGCTGGACCTGTTCCGGGCCCGGGCGGCGGCTCTGTTCGGGCCCTCTGGCCTCCACAGTATTCAGCAGGACCCGGACCGAGAAACAGTTTCCGCGGGTTCTTTATCACCGGGCCAAAACAGTTCCGGGAGCCAGAATTCGGCCTCTCCGAACTTGGTGCATGCTCCGACAGGAGCAGGCTCCAAGAAGCAGTTTCAGCGGGTTCTATAGCCCTGGGCCAGAGCAGCTCCGGGAGCCGGAACTCCGACACTCCGGGCTCGGTGCGTGTTCTGATAGGAGCAGGCTCCAAGAAGCAGTTTCCGCGGGTTATTTAGCACTAAGTCTGAGCAATTTGTTTGCGAGATGCAGACAATTGTCAGCCTGAAATTACCTGTTCTATAGCTGAAAGAGCTGCAATCAGTCGAAAACAAGGATGGTGACGTCAGCTCTCCAAGATGGTGGCCGCTGGCTTCCTCCGTGGTCTGACCGGTGTGGAGAACCAAACTGGACCGTTTTCTTTCCCCGTCTCCAACCCAGAATTCAGCTCCGAGCTCAGCAAATGCCTAGCTGGCAGGAGCCCACAGAATCAGCATCGCTGTATCTCTGCGCCACCAGCCTGTCGTTTCCCAGCGCGCGCCGCAGACTCCAGCCATGGGGTGATCTGCCGAACACGCAGCGCTCCATACAGACGGACAGATCGCTCGCATTTGAGCCCCTGAAGCTGATCCTTCCACTAGGTTTTGGAGCACCCCAATTTTGCCGGAAATTCCTAACAAGATAGCTTTTAGCCATTCTAACTCGTCATTTTCCCTCACAGTGACGCAGTACACGGAGTTACTGCACTCCCTTGTGGCCATCTTGCCTCTCAAGAAATCATATATTGATATAGAATCATTCATAACAACTAGTTATACGTCTAATTGTAATCCTAGGCTTATGGTTTATCATGAAGAGTGTGTGAGTTTTGCTTCAAAAGTGATTATGGAAATCAAAAATAATGTGTTTTGAAAGAAGTCTCATGAAAAGACCAGTTTGAAACATGGTGGAACACGTGTTTTCTGAAGCAGAAAGTGATTGAAAGTGAAATATATGCCTATAAATTTGTGAACTTGTGGATGAAATATATATCCTATAATGTGCATAAACTGAAGAAATAGTAATGTACCAGTGTTGAAATAAAAATGAACTTCAAAATACTTATCATGTCTCATAGGAATCTACTTGCATTGATGTGAAACTGGATCAGTTACTGTAGAAATATTAGGATTCATATGCACCATTCACTGAAGTTAGTTTTCAATACTAGGAAAAAAATACGTATATCAGGTGAATGAATATTTCTGAGAATAATCTTGTGAAAAGTGTTTTATAAATCCACATACATATTCATGAATGAATTTAGGGAGTGTATAATAAGACACATATATTAAATATTTTGAAATATCTGGAGAGAATATATATATATATATATATATATATATATATATATATATGTATATATATATAAATATCCACACACAGATTTTAAAAATTAGCAATATATATGCCAATCGAATTACACCATGAAATACATATCATCCACAGTTCCAAAAATATTCATTTTACTGGATATGGATTTATGTATAACATTTTTCAACTAGGAAGCTCACCCATAGTTTGAATTTTCACTTCAAACAGCGTTTAGGAGGAGTGATCTCTTCTCACACTTTGTATCTGCCAAGTTATGTAACTCACAAGAATGTACGTGTGATACCAGGTAGGATTCTATATGTGCATATAAAAATACATGTGCTGAATAGAATACAGAGAAAGGGAGACAGGAATTCACATATTTGTTAACTTTAAAAGCACATGGAAAACTATTTCAACAAAAAATTTACTAGATTTATAACTCCTACCCTATATAATGCAAAAGGCAAGTCCAAGTATACAACGTGCCTCCTCTGAACTGCTTGTATTTCTATTCTGTTTCGGTTATTTTTCTCCATCATATTAGGATTAGTATTCAGAATCTAGTAGGGTATGTGTTAGTGTCAGGGATTCAGTATATCAAATGTAAAATAGAAAAATGAAACCAATGTGTATGCAAATATGTGCTAAACAAAATCTTCCCACTCTCATCCAGAACAATTCCTTGACATTTCCTTCCCCCAAAGTAAGACACAATAAGAGGAGTAGAGTAATAAAATCTGTGAATAATATGCTCAGGAGTTTACAACCTTGGAAGTGGTAGAGGAGTTTTCCTAGTATGGGACAGGATAAACACTCCATATATATGGAGCTCTGCTGGCCTAAATACTTCTTGAGAAACTGCCTCTGAGTTTGGGCACTTGAAATATGTGTTTTTGTCAGGAGCTTTAGCTTCTTTCTAGTGAGACCATCAAAGCTGTGTCTGCATCTATGTGACCTGGAGGACATGATTTCTTATTTTCCAATGAACATGAGGCAGCAGTGCTGAATTCTCTCTTTGTAAGTAAACTGTGGCCACTGGGGGCTAAGGGTATTCCCATGTGGACTGGGAAGCCATTTGGTCATCCTCCACTTTTCGTGGTGTTTCTTGCTGCTGCACTGGGACTTTGGCATTTGCTTCATGAAATAAAAGAAGTTCAACTGGGACACAGTTCTGGAGGCAATTCTGTCATGTGTGGTTGGTCAGGGTTTGCAGGAGAATGCACCAACCAGGCTTCTATTCCACATAGCTTGACCACATGTCCATAGCAACCTGATTCTGAACATTGCCCGGAAACATCTCCATATAACAAGAAGCCTTTACATGGAAGGGTCTGCTGGCTGCACCATGTCAGTCACAAGCCATTTGGAAGCCAATGGCAGATCCACATGGCCCCACCACAAATTTTTTATCACACATCTGCCTACCACTGCTCTAGGCCCACTACTCAGCAGGTTCCAACATACTGGCATCTCTGTTCTACACCATTTTCATGAAACCCACTCAATCAAGGCACTGTCTTGCATATTTACGATCAGCAACAGGACATCCAAAGTTTCTCCAGTGCCACCTGGTCATGGGAATTTCAAAAATTTCATGGTATTTATCTAGGCATTTTTCAAGGATGACGTTGCAGGCACTGTGGGTTTCAATTCATTCAGGAACCATTAAATGGTGAGGAAGCTCATTTCAATGAATGCTCTGTAGAACTCTCACAGGCAAGGCTTCCCAAAGAGTGGCCAAAATGTCACATGAAGCCAGGCCCATTGAGGTCTACAATGTGACGTCCATGGGTGTTGTGACTCTCAACTATGGCTGCCAAGTCTTTCAGAATTAAATCATGTGATATCCTGGCTGAGATACCCAGGGCTCTGTGGAAAGCCAACCTGGGCCTAGATCTCAGTTTCCAAGGGTGATTCTCATGGGTGGACTCCTAAAATCCCAACAAAATTCATGGCAATACTTCTCTGAATTCAGTCTCTAAGGGGAATCACACCAGAGTTCAAGCCCAGGTGGTCCAGGTCATGTCTTCATACTGGACACAAATGACCAAATTTAACACCAAAACCCTCCCATATGGCCCTCATCTTCTTCCATATAGACACTAATCACAAACTCTGGCGGAAGGTTTCCATGAGTGGCGGAGTCCAAGAGAGTGTCCAAAATAACTCCCTTGCCCCTCATTGACGTAAATTCAGGGTGGTCTGGACACCCTTCATGTGAAACAGGAGTGATCAAATATGCTAGACGTTAATACTTCTATGCTTCTCCAATTTGTGGAAAACTGAGTGTCAGGTATATATTTTTATGTGATTTGCAGTCATGAGAAATCACAAGCACCTCTGCAGGTCTTTAAAGAACCCATTTGACCCAAAGGATCCCTATTCTCACTTGATGGATTTCAAGAACTTTAAAGAGGAAGGTGACAGACTTCATCCACAAGGACTGCTTTTTGGCCATTTTGGTTTTGGATGCACACATGGGATCTCTCTTTACATCCACCAGGTGCTGAGAATCTAAGCCACAACCTCACACAGGGCCAAGAGGCTGATTCAGACACATCCCTTTCCAAAGCAATTAAGCAAAGAGCCACAGGTGATGCCCATTCATTTCCATTTGAAAACTGTTTTCTTTAGGCTTCACAAAGGGGTGGCCTGAGGCAAAGACCTTCCTGACATTCAGGGGAACAGAACAATAGGTTAGCAAATGGCCCAAAGCAGTGTTTCTCCACTGAGACTTTCCTGGTCACACTGATATCTGAATTTTCTGAGATGCTCACCATTCCCTTCAGCTATCCAGTACATGGCCATGTCACAGAGCTTGGAGGTGGTACTTATCTTGGTCACAAAATCATGAGCCTATTCTGGAGAGTGGCCAGAATTCAGGAAGAAAACAGGAACTTAGGAAGATAGCAGGTGTTACCCATCCATAAGGCAAGCCACATTCCTTTCATACATTGGGCAGAAAGAATTCTGGTAAGCTTTCTAATAGCCTGGACACATCCTTTGATGCATTCTCTTTTCTAATGTCTACAACCATGGACACAGTGGGATACACAGACTTAAAAACACTCGCCTTGTCAAATCACTTGTTAGAAATTGTCCACTCCAAACCAAACAAACTGCCTTTCCTACCTATTCTCAAAACATGAGACAAAATCACAAACACACACTCACACCCACAAAGTCACCTCCTTTCCCAAAGTAGGTCTCTGACTATCGGGTGTGACCTCTGACTGGTGGGCCGTACTATGTTCCCATCAAATGGCCTGTTCTGTCTCAGATCTGGTTTCCTTGGCCAACTCTGTGAAGTTGTCAGGAGACAGCGGTGAGCCTCTTCCTGCTTACTCAGGAAAGGCCACTCTTCAGAGCTTTCCTGGCATTTGGCCATCCTCACATCAGTAGATACCAAGAAAGACTGATTCTGTCCTTGGTAAATCAAAAGAAGGGAGACCACTGGGACTGGGCCTGGGACTAGATTTGTGTGCCTGGATGCCTGGATCCCAAGTTCAGAGAGTTCATTCACCAAGAATGTGAGGTGAGGTCACTTCCTTCAGGAACTGAATGAGGTCAATGCCTTGGCAAGCACGTTGTCCTAACATTTGCTTCCAAAGGTCCCATGAAATGGAGGCTGTCCCTAATTCCTTTGACACTTTCACAAGTTAGAATGGTATATCAAACATTGGTAACCAGGAACAGCTCTCCACAGAGGCCTCATTTTGTCCTTCTTCTCTACATAAAGAAGAGAGAGGCTGATTCAGACACATCCCTTCATGCTGACCAGGTTGTTTGCAATGAAAGATGACTTTTGCTCTCTCAGTTCCTTCATTGGTGCCTACAACTTCTCTAGGGATCATTTGCGCATTGACCTTTGAGTTTCTCAGCAGATGGAAGATCCCCTACATTCCTGTATTTTAAGACCAACTCTGTCCTTGCTCTTCTCTAAAGTTAGATTGAGGGAACAGTGTATGGTTAGGGTTAATAACAGGTTTGATTTGGAATAGAAATCATTCTGCTGGATGAATAATGGTATTGGGAATCTGCGATATTTTCAAGAATATATAGGTAAAATATAGGAATCTGAAAACAGAAATCTAGGTAAGATTTGAAGCCCAGAAGGGCATTGGGCCCTTGATTGCGGTATTAAGCTTAGGACCTTGTAACTTGGATGATTGATTTTCAAAGAGAACTTCCAGTCAAAATGGATAGTCAGGAGTATTAGGAAGATAGTCGGTATGTTTATAAAGGCGAGTGAGTGTAGGATTTGGACCAAAAGTTCTTTAGCTATAGAGTTTCGGGTATTGAGTGAATGTAAATGTCAGCACATGTGAAGAATTAATCACAATGATGAACTGGGGAAAATATGTAGGAATGCAGATATCAATAGAGACTTTAGGAAATCTGGCAAAGTATAGTCGGTAGTGAAATGTTAATAAAATAGATTCTTGTCACTTCCTGTTTTTCTGTATGCTTAATAAAACACTGTTGAAATCTTGAGAAGTGTTTTCTAATCTTTTTCCCAGAATGTGCTGTCCCCAACTGCCAAACTTCAGAATGTACTCCCTCACCCAGTTGCACGCAAACTGCTCACCCGCCCAGGCCCATCAATAAACTTTCCTCCCTGCCCTCTTCAAGGAAAGTATATAAGCTCTGCTTAAGCTGTTCTCAGGGTTCTCTGCTCTATTCAAATGAGCTCTGAGCCCCAGCATGCTGGACCCCCAATAAACCCTTTGTTTTTGCATGAGAGAGTCTCTTAGTGGTCTCTTCCCCCAATGCTCTTCCGATCTTTATATATGGAGGTTCCACCGAAATCCAGCAGCGGTGAACGAGAGACCCCAATGGGCTACTCTCAGGGAAAGTAAGGCGCCTCTTTCTGGTTTCAGGTTTCAGGTTAGGGCTTGGCAAAATGGCTGTCGATGAAGTGTGTGAGCTCTCTTTGATGGTGGCTGGCAGACGTGTCACAGAGCCACAAGCCAAGTCCCTGGGGGACGCCACAGAGGACTCGGGAATCGAGGAATAATAGTCCCCTCGACTCAGTGATACTTTGTTTCAGATTCAGTATTGCCAGCCCATCGGGTTTTGCCGCCTGCTCAGTCTTGGTCTCAGTTTTGGACGTCCATTGCCTGTCTTTATTGTTTTCTCTTGTCTGTGTCCTGTGTCGTTGCTTTTACTGTTTGTGTATCTTTCATTATGGGACAGATCACTTCAATGCCTCTGTCCCTGACCCTTGATCTATGGACCAAAGTCCGCTTAATGGCTCAGAATGTTTCTTTTTCAGTAAAACGCTGGACCTGGCAGACTCTGTGTGCCTCAGAATGGCCCACCTTTGGATTCAGATGGCCCCTAGAAGGATCTTTCTACTTCCCACTAATTTAAAAAGACAAAGATATTGTCTTACAGCCAGGGCCACATAGCCATACTGATAAACAGGAATATACCTTAACTTGGCAGGACCTCTGCAAATCTCCTCTTCCGTGGGTGAAGCCTTTCCTTGCTGTGACCCCGTTCCTACTCCTTCCCCCACGATCTCTCAACCCCTCTGCTCCTCCTCCTCCTCCACCCTCTGTTCTCCCTGAGTCACAAGATTTGACTCTACTGGACTCTCCTCCCCTTCCTTATCTTCTACCCTTGTCCCACAACCCCCAACACCCTCTAAGTGATTCTCCAGCTGCTGACTCAGCCTCTCCGCAATTGGAGGACGCTAAGCCAGCCAAGGGCCCTCCAGATAACTCCCCTGCGTCACACACAGCCCCTCCTCCCCTGGAGGAAGCTGGACTTGCTAAAGGAACTCGCCGGTGGCAAATGATTGAAAACCCTGGAACTCCCGTGTTGCTTCCCTCCATCCCTAAGGACCAATGATTGACGATGGCCATGGGGAAAAAATGGAAGCCTACCAGTATTGGCCTTCTCCTCTTCAGACCTATATAAATGGAAAAATAACAATCCCCCTTTTACCGAGGACCCAACCTGGCTCTCAGGTCTGGTGAAGTCATTGATGTTTTCACACCAACCTACTTGGGATGACTGCCAACAACTCCTAGGGACTCTCTTCATGACAGAGGAACAAAAGAGAATCCTCCTGGAGGCTAGAAAAAAGTATCCTCGGACCAAATGCGTGACCGACAAAACTTCCCAACATATTCAAAGCCGGCTTTCTCTTGAAACGACCCAACTGGGACCCCAACACCTTTGAAGGTACGGAGCATCTGTCCACTTATCGCCGGGCTCTAATAGTGGGTATCTTAGTGGCCGCTAGGTGACCAACTAATTTGGCCAAGGTAAGAGAGATTATTTAAGGGCCTGATGAATCTCCCTGTATGTTCCTAGAGATAATTATGTAGGCATATAAGAGACATACTCCTTTCGATCCTCAGGCAGAGGATCAAAAGGCATCTGTCACAATGGCCTTTATTGGGAAAGCTGCCCTGGATATTAAAAGAAAGTTACAATGCTTAGATGGATTACAAGATATGACTTTGAGGGATTTAGTCAGAGAACCCGAGAAGGTATACTTTAAGAGAGAAACTGAGGAAGAGAAGGGAGCTGAGTGAGGATAAAAGAAACAAAAGACAGACTAAGGCATTGACTAAGGTCCTGGTCACAACAACAAATAGGCCAGAATCTAAGAAACAGAGAGACAGGAAGGGATACCTGGGCACACACTAGAGGCCACCCCTGGCCTCAGATCAATGTGCCTACTCTAAAGAAAAAGGACACTGGGCCAAACAGTGCCCTAGAAAGAGACAGCCATGCCAGCCAGATATTCTGACTCTGGAGGAATACTAAGAAAGTCCGGTCTCAGATCCTCTCCCTGACATCAAGGTAACTTTTGAAGTGGAGGGGAACACAATAAACTTTGAAGTAGATACAGGGGCAATATACTCAGCCCATAAGGCCCATTGGGCCCTCTACCGAATAAAAGGTCTCTAATTCAAGAGTCTAACAGAAGTAAATATCGGGCTTTGACAACTAAGAGGACCATGGACCAGGGAAAAGGAAAAATCCATCACTCCTTCCTAGTAATCCCAGAATGCCTGGCCCCATTGATGGGCAGAGTTCTGCTCACCAAGCTCTGGGCCAAAATAACTTTTAACCCTGAAGGCCCTCAAGTGGAATTTTTTAATCCTTCAGTAACTACTCCTATAATCATGGCTCTAACTATGTCAGTAGCAAATGTTCATCAACTCACTCACCTTTGTTCAAAGAAACTGCATTCATTCGTGAAGGATCAAGAACACAGTTTTCCACTAACCTACTCACAGCAAAAGAAAATAACTGAATGGGTAACAAAAGCCTGTCAGGTCCTTTAATTGGTTAAAGCTTACACTTCCAAGCTTCCTGCAGGAAAGCACCTATGAGGAACCAGACGAGGACAATTCTGGGAAGTGGACTTTACTGAAATTAAGCCAGTAAGGTATGGACTTAAATAACTCCTAGTCTTTGAACATACATTTTCAGGATGTATTGAAGCCTTCCCCACACACACAATAAAAAAGAAATAAAAAAGAAGAAAAAAGAAACATCGCAAATGGTTGTAAAGAAGATCCTGGAAGATATTTATTCTCCCCTTGACGACCAGTAGTCTTAACCCTCATCAGCCCCTTAAGCTGCGATGGCTGATCACAAATCCTACTGGACATGAAATATGGCCTATCTCGAATACAGCCCCCTTACGAACCTGGTGGCCATCTCTCCACCCAGTCATTTGTCAGCTGGCTATAGGTCTTTCCTATTGGGATATCCCTGATTAACAAGATCCCACTAAAATTCCATTAAATCCCTTCCGTACCATAGATAATGGAAACAAACATTATAGATGTAGGGACACGTGAGCCAGATACAGGTTGGCTAGCCTAGATTACTATGTTTGCCCGGCAGACTATCAAAGCCACAAACAGTCACGGCTGTGGGGGGGGAGAGCAGACTTCTATTGTAAGTCATGGGGATGTGAGCATACAGGGACTGTCAGATGGAACCCAAACTCCTCATCAAATTCTGTACACAGCATTGGCCATATTACGAATTAGATAACCAAAACCAATGGCCCCCAGAGGGGTCTCTAGATTCTCAAATTCTGTGTGACCTTTTTAACTTCTGCAAGTTCTCAAAAGGGTGAAAGGAGATTCCGCTATGTGGAGGCCTTCTCTCTCCTTTGCTCACATCCTGAACTATGCTTCTCCAATAGATGCTCACCCTCAGCCTTGTGCTCCAGACTCTCTGCTGTCACTCCCAACTCAGCAACTTGATTTCTCCCCTCCAATATCTAGATCAAAAACCCAAATCTCGACGGGTTCTCAGACCATTGCTCCCTTGCTGAGGTTGCAGGTACTGAGGTACCACTCCATTCACTCACTCCTCTCCTCTCCTGTCAGTGCCCGCACCGGGTCCCACCCAGTCCTCTTACCACCTAATGCAAAGCTCAAACCCGCTGAGAAGAATCCTCAGACCCTAATACAAGATGTAATGAAAATGGCCTTTAATGTTGCTTTGTCATCACTAAAAACAGGTTACTAAGAATTTAAAGTCCCTCACAGGCTTTTTGGAATCTCACTCCCGTCTCCCACTCTGTTCTATCTGTTCTACTGCTCAAGTTTTTGTTGCTATTAAGATCCCAAAGCCCTCTCCCAATATTCTTTTACATCTCTCCTTCCTCATTCTCAGATCCACAGAGCTGCTCTTATCCCTGCCTTCCAAATTGTCCCCCTCTGTACCAGGCCCACAGAAAAGTCTTAACTGACCTTCTCCAGAAGTCTTCACCATGGCTGATTTAGGACTTTCAGCAAAAGAATCCCGATAAAAGAGTTCACTGTAGATAAACTTCCTATTTTTGTGTTGCCCTGGTCTCCTTGGTAACTGGCTAAAAAATTCAGCACTCCTGATCTAGACACACCCTTACTAGTTTTTCACAAAATATTTGAAAAAAGGCCTCTGGCCTTGAGCTGGGGCTTCCCAGAGATGGCTACATTTCTAAGATAAAGAAGTTACAAACTGGGCTGTATGGAAACAGCTGGAAGGGGGAAAAAAAGAAAGGGAAGACACCCCCACCCAGGTGTCCTTGAAAAGTTAACTTGCCCAAACTGAGGAAAAAACAGAAACAAAAACTGCTTTTTGTGAACTTCTGCAGACTGTGAACTTCTGAGCCCCTTCCCTTACGTGTTGGGTACAAAATTCTGAAACTACGTAACTTGGGTTTCAGGGGATTAATTGATTACAACAGAAGCAATGCCCTCTGAATCTGGTTGAAACCAAAAAAGACTGTTTCCGTGTCTTTGGTGCTATCTTAGGTGCCTTGCCTTGTCCGTCCCTACAACAGTATAATTCTATATACTTAAACATTGTTTATGTTTTCATGAAATGGTCAACAGATGTGATTAATTGTGAAATGGTGCAGATGTTTCCCAGAGTGCTCTATCATGACGCAGGTTCATTTGAAGATCAAAGAGGGGGACATACAACCCGGTTCCGCTGGGAACATATGTCCCTCACCTTAGCCATTCTATTACGAATAGGAGTTGCTGCAGGGTTGGGCACAAGAACCACTGCTCTGGTCCATGGGACACAACAAGTGACCCAATTAGAAGCAGCAATAGATCAAAACTTAAAGATTTTAGAAACCTCCATCACAGCTTTGCAGGAATCTTTAACCTCTCTCTCTGAAGTTGTTTTACAGAAAAGGCGAGTGTTGGACCTCCTTTTCATGACAGAAGGGGGCCTTTGTGCTTCATTGAGGGAAGAATGTTGTTTTTATGTCGACAATACTGGAGTTGTAAAAAAATCTATGAGTAAATTAAAAAGATGCCTTGAAGAGCAACAACGAGAGAGAGAGGCACAAAAAGGGTAGTTTGAGTCTTTTTTTACACAGTCCCCCTGGTTAATTACGTTTTTATCAACCCTGGCTGGTCCAATAATAATCCTCATAGTATTAGTAACTATAAAACCCTGTTTCCTCAATCATGTAATTTCTTTTCTCCAAGCTCAAATTGGACAAATTAAAATTATGGTAATACCCCACTAGCAGACATAGAATGTGACACCCCACAAAGATCACTTTTATGATTAAAAGTAGCCAGAAAAAGAAGTGGGGAATGAAAGGTTAATAAAATATGTACTTGTCACTTCCTGTTTTTCTGTACGCTTAACAAAACACTGTTGAAATCTTGAGAACTCTTTGCTAATCTTGTTGCCAGAATGTGCTGTCCCCAATTGCCAAACTGCAGAATCTACTCCCTCACCCGGTTGAATAGAAACCTGAACTGTACTTGGATCATTGAATGTAGAAGAGAACATCCATTCAAAAAGTTATAGTCAGTTGGATTAGAAAGATAGTCGGTAAGTTTAGGAAGAAAAGTGAGTATAGGATTTGGAACAAAAGTTCTTTAGCAATAGGGTTTTGGTTAGAGAGTCAATGTAAACGTCAACACAAGTGAAGAGTCAGTCACAATGATGCACAGGGCAAAATATGTAGGAAAGCAGATATCAATAGAGACATTAGGAAATCAGGAAAAGAATAAAGTGAGTGATGGGATTAGATATTTTCAACAGGGTTGAGGATGAATATGTGAGCTTAGGATAAAACAAATATGAAGTCAACAATAGGATTGACATTTGATAGCATTAGCGTAGCCCAAGACAGTGTCCAAAATAAGCTCTGTTGCCCCTCATTTGCCTAAATTCTCAGTGGCCTGTACACCCTTCCTGTGTACCAGGAGTGATCAAATAGGCCTGCCCTTAATACTGCTCTGCTTCTCCAATTTGAGTCCTACTGAGTGTCGGGTACAGATTCTTTATGTGAATTGGAAAGATGAGAAAACTCAAGCACCTATTGGATAGCCTCTGAATAGATTTGAAGGACTCATTTGACCCAAAAGATCCCTATTCTCACTTGATGGAATTCAGGAACCTTACAGAGGAAGGCAAAATACTTCATCAACAATGACTGCTCTTTTTGCCATTTTGGATTTTATGCAACCATGGGATCTTTCTTTAGATCCATCAGGTGCTGAGAATCTAAGTCAAAGAATCACACTGGGCCAAGAGGCTGATTCACACACATCTCTTTCCAAATCAATTAAGGAAAGAGCCAAAGGTAAAGCATATTCATTTCCATTTGAAAAATCTTTCCTTCAGGATTCACAAAGGGTTGGCCTGAGACAAAGACCTTCCTGACTCTCAGGGCAACAGAACAATAGGTAAGCAAATGGCCCAAAGCAGGGATTCTCCACTGAGACTTTACTGGTCACACTGATATCTGAGTTTTCTGAGATGCTCGCCATTCCATTCAGCTATCCAGTACATGGCCATGTAAGAGAGCTTGGAGGTAGTACATATCTTGGACACAAAACCATGAGCCTATTCTGGAGATTGGCCATAATTCAGGAAGAAAACAGCAACTTAGGAAGGTAGCAGGTATCGCCCATCAATAAGGCAAGCCACAGTCAATTCATAAATTGTGCTGGATGAATGCTGGGAAGCTTTCTATGAGACAGGACACATCCATTGATGCATTCTCTTTTCTAATGTCTACAAGCACGGACACAGTGGGATACACAGACATAGAAACACTTGCATTGTCAAACGACTTACTAGAAACAGTTCACTCCAAACCAAACAAACTGGCTTTTCTACCTATTCTCAGAACATGAGACAAAACCACAAACCCAAACCCGCAATGGCACCTCCTTCCCCCAAATAGGTCTGTGACTCTCCGGAGTGTGCTCTGACTGATGGGCCATACTATGATCCTCCGAAATGGCCTGCCCTGTCTCAGATCTGATCTTCTTGGCCAACAATGTGAAGTTGTTAGAAGCCAGGAGTGAGCCACTATCTGCTTCTCAGGAAGAGCCCCTCTTCCGAGCTTTCCTGGCATTTGGCCATCCTCACATCATTAGGTATCAAGAAAGACTGACTCTGTCCTTTGTAAATCCATAAAAGTGAGGCCACTGGGACTAGGACTGGGACTGGCTCTGGGTGCCTGGCTTTCTGTATACCAAGTTCAGAGAGTTCCATCACCAAGGAAGTGAGATGAGATCACTTCCTTCAGGAACTGAATGAGATCACTGCCTTGGCAACCACTTTGTCATAACAATTGCTCCCAACGGTCCCATGAGATGAGGGCTGCCCCTACTTCCTGTGACACTTTCACAAGTTAAAATGGTATATCACCCGTAGGCAAAAGGGAACAGCTCTCCACACAGGCCGGGTTTGGTCCATCTTCTCTACATTAAGAAGAGATAGGCTCATTCTGACGCAACCCTTAATCCTGACCAGGTTGTTTGCCATGGAAGATGATTTTTGCTCTCTCAGGTCTTACATAGCTGCCTACATCTTCTCCAGAGATCATTTCTGCATGGAGCTTTGAGGTTCTCAACAGATGGAAGATCCACTGCATTCCTGTATTGTAAGACCAACACTGTCCCTGCTCTTCTGTAACCATAGATGTGAATTGGAGTCATGAGAAAACCCACGAACCTATGGGATAGCCTCTGCAGGGCTTTAAAGAATTCACTTGACCCAAATGATCCCTATTTTCACTTAATGGAGGTCAGGAACCTTACAGAGGAAGGCGAGAGACTCTATCAACCATGACAGTTCTTTTGTCCATTTTGGTTTTGTATGCACACATGGGATTTTTCTTTAGACCCATCATGTACTGTGAATCTAAGCCACAGCCTCACATAGGGCCAAGAGGCTGATTCAGACACATCCATTTCCAAAGCAATTAACCGAAGAGGCACAGGTAATGACCATTCAATTCCATTTGAAAACTATTTTCTTCAGGCTTCACAAAGTGTGGCCTGAGGCAAAGACCTTCCTGACATTCAGGGCAACAGAATAGGTAAGCAAAAGGCCCAAAGCAGGGTTTCTCCACTGAGACTTTCTTGGGCATACTGATATCTGAGTTTTCTGAGATACTCACCATTCCCATCAGCTATCCAGTGCATGGCCATGTCACAGAGATGGAGGTGGTACATATCTTGGACACAAAATCATGAGCGTATTCTGGAGAGTGTCCAGAATTCAGGAAGAAAACAGGAATTTAGAAAGATGGCAGGAATTGCCCATCCATACTGCAAGCTGCAGTCCATTCATAAATTGCACAGGATGAATGCTTTGAAGCTTTCTCGTAGACAGGACACATCCATTGATGCATTCTCTTTTCTACTGTCTACAATCACGGACACAGTATGATATATAGACACAGAAACACTCACGTTGTCAAAGGACTTACTAGAAACAGTTCACTCCAAAACAAACAAACCAGTTTTCCTAACTATTCTCAGAACATGAGACAAAACCACAAACTCACACTCACACCCAAAATGGTAAATCTTTCCCCAAAGTAGGTCTGTGTCTATCCGGAGTGTCCTCTGACTTGTGGGCCATACTATGTTCCCCAAAAATGGCGTGTCCTGTCTTCAATCTGGTCTCTTTAGCCAACTCTGTGAAGTTGTCAGGAGCCCGTGGTGAGAAACTACCTGCTTTCTCTGGAAAGGCCAGTCTTCATAGTTTCCAGGCATTTGGCTGTCCTCACATCAGTAGGTACCAAGAAAGAGTGACTCTGTCTTGTTAAATCCAAACAAGTGAGCCCACTGGGACATGGAGTGGGTTTGACTCTGTGTGCCTGGTTTCCTGGATCCCAAGATCACAGACTTTCATCACCAATAATGTAAGGTGAGGTCACTTCCTTCAAGAACTGAATGAAGTCACTGCCTTGGAAACCACTTTGTTTTAACAGTTGCTTCCAAGGTTCTCAAAAGATGGAGTCTGCCTCTACTTGCTGTGACTCATTCATAAGTTAGAATGGTATATCAACCATAGGCACCGGGGAACAGCTCTCCACACAGCCATGGTTTGTTCCATCTTCTCTACATTAGGAAGAGAGAGGCTAATTCAGACACATCCCTTCAACCTGACCAGGTTGTTTGCCATGGAAGATGACTTTTGCTCTCTCAAATCCTTCATACCTGCCTACACCTTCTCCAGGGATTATTTCTGCAGGGACTTTTGAGGTTCTCAGCTGGTGGATGATACACTACCTTCCTGGATTTTAAGACCAACTCTGTCCCTGCTCTTCAGTAAAGTGAGATTGAGGGAACAGTGTATGGTTAGTGTTAATAGCATGTTCGATTTGGGTTAGGAGTCATTCTGCTGGATGAATTATGGTATTGGGAACCTGTGATATTTATAACAATATAAATGTGAAATATATGTATGAGAACAGATATCTAGGAAAGATTTGAAGCCCAGAAAGGCATTGGGCCCTTGATTGGAATACTTAGATTGAATCATGTTCTGCACCGAGGTCTCAGATAAATCGATATACAATGGCATAGGACCCTATACCTCGGATGATTGAAAGTAGAAGAGAACATCCAGTCAAAAGGGATAGTCTGTAGGATTAGGAAGATAGTAAGTAGGTTTAGGAAGAAGAGTGAGTCTCGGAGTTGTACCAAAAGTTCTTTAGCAATTGGTTTTCAGTTAGAGGGTGAATGTAAATGTCAGCACATGTGAAGAGACAGTCACAATGATGAACTGGGATAAATATGTAGGAAAGCAGATATCAATAGGGGCATTAGGAAATCAGGAAACGTATAAAGTGAGTGATAGGATTAGATATTTTCAAAAGGCTTGAGGTTAAATATATAATCTTAGGAAGAAACAAATATGTAGTAACCAATAGGATTGACATTTGAGAGCAGTAGGCACCCTGGACATAGATGCTTTTAGTAATCCATGGTCACTTCCCATTTAGGCTTTGGTACAATCATATGTGTGACCTTTGCATTTTGTGTACAGAATACTACTGTGGTAAAATGTATATGTAGATCAGGTGACATGAGTATTTCTTGCACCATAAAGGGGAGTAATATTCTGGAAACTTATAAATTAGTACTGGGGATACAAATAGGTGTACCTTGTGTTGATGATTATTGAGATGATGCATGAATAGACCATATTGTGAATAAAGTATGTAACTGGATCCAACATTAAATAATGGTTTGAGTTTGCATCTGAAAATATATTGGAAATCTTATATTGATATATATACCATCATTCCAGCGAGTTATATATGCAATGATATTATTAGGGTTACGGTTTATCCTGAAGAGTGAGTTTTGCTTCAAAAATGGTTATGGAATCGAAAATAATGTGTTTAGAAAGAAGTCTAGTGAAAAGACCAGTAAAGAAACATGGAGGAATACATGTGTTCTGAAGTAGTAAGTAATTGAAAGTGAACCAAATGCCAAAAAAATTTGTGAAGTTGTGGATGAAAAAATACATCCTATGATGTCCATAAACTGAAGAAATAGTAATGTACCAGTGTTGAGTAAAAATGAACTTCAAATTACACATCATGTCCCATAGCAATCTACTTGCATTAATGTTAAACTGGGTCAGTTACTGTAGAAATATTAGGATTTTTAAGCACCATCCACTGAACTTAGTTTTCAGTAGTAGGAAACCAAAATATATTTCAGGTGTATGAATATTACTGAGAATAATCTTGTGAAAATTTGAATTTAAATGAACATAAATGAATATGAATGAATTTAGGGAGTGTATAATAAGACACATATTTTTCATATTTTTTTTAAATCTGGAGAATACACACACACACACACACACACACACACACGCACACACACACACACACGCACACACACACACACATTAATATTTAGCAATATATATGCCAATCGATATTCATCATGAAATATAATTCATTCACAAATCCAAAAATATTCATTTTACTGAACATGGATTTATGTATAGTGTTTTTCACTAGGAAGCTCACCCATAGGTGGAACTTTCAGTTCCATCATTATTTAGGGAAAGTCATCTCTTCTCACAATTTTTATATTCCAAAGCCAGTGATCTTTCAAGAATGTACGTGTGATACCAGGTAGGATATTGTATATGCATAAAAAAATTACATGTGCTGAATAGGATACAGAGAAAGGGAGACAGGAATTTACATATGTGATAACTTTAAAAAATCATGGAGAAATATTAAAATGAAAAGTTTACTAAATTTAAAACACATACTCTTGATAAAGCAGAAGACAAATACAAATATACACTATGATTCCTATGAAAGGACTGTACTTCTATTCAGTTAGGTTTTTTTTTCTCCATGATATTAGGATTAGTAGTCAGAGTCTAGTAGGGTATGGGTAGTGTCAGGGATTCAGTATTTCAAATGGAAACTAGGAAAATGAATCTAATGTGTATGCAAACATGTGATACACAGAAATCTTCCCTCTCTTATCCAGAACAATGCCTTGACATAACCATCGCTAAAAGTAAGACACAATTAGAGGAGAGGAGTTAGAAAACCTGTGAATACATATGTGGAATAAAAAATGCTCAGGAGTTCACAACACTGGAGGTGGTAAAAGAGTTTACAAAAGTATGGGAGAGGGTAAACACTCCAGAAACATGGAGCTGTGCTGACCTAAAGACTTATTGAGAAACTTCCTCTGAGGTTAGGCACAAGAAATATATGTATGGCAATATGTAAATCAATGGTTCTGCAACTGATGTGATTCTGCAATCTGTATATGGAGTAAAAATGGGAGCTCATATCCCACTTGAATCAAAGTGTGAAATATTCCACTTGAATCAAAGTGTGAAATATGATATATCAAGAAGTATGTAATGTTTTGAACAACCTACAATGAAAATTAATTAAAAAAAGAAAAAGAAATATATGTAATTGTCAGGAGATTTAGCTTCGTTTATAGTGACACCAAAAATCTGGGTCTGCATCTATGTGACCTGGAGGACATGGTTCTTTATTTTGTAATGAACATGAGGCAGCAGGTCTGAATTCTCCCTTTGTAGGTAAACTGTTGCCACTGGGAGCTAAGTGTCTTCCCGTGTGGTCTGTGAAGCCATTTGGTCATCCTCCACTTTTCAGGGTGTTTCTTACTGCTGCACTGGGAATTTGGTATTTGCTTCACGAAATACAATATGTTCAACTGGGACACAATGCTAGAGGGAGTTCTGTCATGTGTGGTTGGTCAGGGTCGGAAAGAGAATGTACGAACCAGGCTTCTATCCCACATAGCTTTCCCCTTGACTATAGCAACCTGATTCTGAACATTGCCCTGAAACCTCTACATATAACAAGATGCCTTTACATATAAAGGTCTGCTGCCTGCACCTTGTCAGTCGCAAGTTATGGAAGCCAATGGAAGATCCAGGTGGTCCTACCAAAAATATTTATTTACACACCTACAGTCCACTGCTCTACACCCACTACCCAGCAGGCTCCAACTTACTGGCATTTCTGTTCTACACCATTTTCACAAAACTCAGTCAATCAAGGCACTGTTTGTTATACTCATGATCAGCAACAGGATATCTAAAGGTTATCCAGTGCCACCTGGTCATGGGGATTTCAAAAATTTCATGGTATTAATCTAGTCATTTTTCAATGATGAAGTTGGAGGCACTGTGGATTTCATTTAATTCAGGAACCATTAAATGGTGAGGAAGCTCATTTCAATGAAAGTTCTGGAGAACACTCACAGGCAAGCCTTCCCAAAGAGTGGCCAAAAGGACACATGAATCCAGGCCCATTGATGTATACAATGTGAGGTCCATGTGTGTTTGGACTCTCAACTATGGCTACCAAGTCTTTAAGAATTAAATCATGTGATATCCTGGCTCAGAATCCCTGAGCTCTGTGGAAAGCCATCCTGGGCCTAGATCTCAGTTTCCAAAACCGATTCTCATGCGTGGTCTCCTAAAATCCCAACACTATTCATGGTAATACTTCTCTGAGGTCAGTTCCAGAACTCAGTCTCTAAGGGGAATCACACCAGAGTTCAAGCCCTGGTGGATGCAGTCATCTCTTCCAACTACCACACAAATTACCACAATTAAAACAAGAACCCTCCCATATGGCCCTCATCTTCTTTCATATAGACACTCATCATAATCTGGCTGGAGGTTTCCATGAGGGGCGCAGACCAAGACAGTGTCCCAAATAAGCTCCTTTGCCCCTCATTTGCCTAAAGTCAAGGTGGCCTGGACACATATCCTGTGAACCAAAAGTGATCAAATAGGCCTGCCATTAATACCGCTCCCATTTGAGGACTACTGTCTGTGGGGTTTAGATTCTTTATGTGAATTTTAGTCATGAGAAAACCCAAGCACAATGGGCTAGCCTCTGCAGGTTTTGTAGAACTCTTTTGACCCAAAGGATCCCATTCTCACTTGATGGAGGTCAGGAACCTTACAGAGGAAGTCAAGAGACTTCATCCCAATAATTGTTCTTTTGGCGAATTTTCTTTTGGATGCACACATGGTAACTTTCTTTAGATCCATCAGGTGCTGAGAATCTAAGCCACAGCCACACACAGGGCCAAGGGCCTGATTCAGACACATCCCTTTCCAAAGCAATTAAGGAAAGTGCCACAGGTATGCCCATTCATTTCCATTTGAAAACTGTTTTCTTCAGGCTTCACAAAGGGGTGGCCTGAGGCAAAGACCTTCCTGACATTCAGGGCAACAGAACAATAGGTAAGCAAAAGGCCCAAAGCAGGATTTCTCCTCTGAGACTTTCCTGGTCACACTGATATCTGAGTTTTCTGAGATGCTCGCCATCACCTACAGCTATCCAGTACATGGCCATGTCACAGAGTTTGGAGGTGGTACATATCTTGGACACAAAACCATGGGCCTATTCTTGAGATTGGCCGGAATTCAGGACGAAAATAGAAACTTAGGAAGGTAGCAGGTGTTGCTCATCGATAAGGCAAGCTACAGTCCATTCATAAATGGGGCAATATGAATGCTGAGAAGCTTTCTACTAGACACGACACATCCATTGATGAATTCTCTTTTCTAATGTCTACAACCACGGAAACAGTGGAATACACAGACATAGAAACACTCGCCCCGTGAAAAGACTTACTAGAAACAGTCCACTTCAAATGAAACAAACAGACTGTCCTACCTATTCTCAGAAAATGAGACAAAACCACAAACCCACAACCACACCCACAAAGGCACCTCCTTCCCCTAAGTAGGTCTGTGAATATCCAGAGTGTCCTCTGACTTGTGGGCCATAATATGTTCCCCCAAAATGGCCTTTCCTGTCTCAGATCTTGTCTCCTTGGCCAACTCTGTGAACTTCTTAGGAGCCAACGGTGAGCAACTACCTGCTTTCTCATGAAAAACCCTGCATCCGAGCTTTCCTGGCATTTGGCCTTCGTCACATCTGTAGGTACCAAAAAATACTGACCCTGTCCTTGGTAAATCCAAACAAGTGAGACCACTGGGACTGGGACTTGGATTGGCTCTGTGTGCCTGGCTTCCTGGATCCCACGTTCAGAGAGTTCCATCACCAAGAAAGTGAGGTGAGGTCACTTCCTTCCTGAACTGAATGAGGGCACTGTCTTGGCAGCCACTTTGTCCTAACTGTTGCTTCCAAGGGTCCCAAGAGATTGAGGCTGCCCCTACTTCCTGTGACATTTTCACAAGTTAGAATGGTATATCAACCAAAGGCACCCAGGAATAGATCTCCACACAGGCCTGGTTTGGTCCATGATCTCTACATTAAAAAAAATCTGATTCAGACACAACCTTTTATCCTGACCGGGTTGTTTGCCATGGAAGATGACTTTTGGTCTCTCAGGTCCTTTATTGCTTCCTACATCTTCTCCAGGGATCATTTCTGCATGGACCTTTGAGGTTCTCAGCAGGTGGAAGTTTTTCTACATTTCTGTATTGTAATATCAACTCCTTCCCTGCTCTTCTGTAAAGTTAGATTGAGGGAACAGTGTCCGGTTATGGTTAAAAACATGCTCGATTTGGGTTAGAAATCATTTTGCTGGATGAATGATCGTATTGAGAACTTGCTATGTGTAGAAGAATATATAGGTGAAATATATGTATGAAAAAAGAAATCTAAGTCTGATTTGAAGCCCAGAAGGGCATTGGGCCCTTGATAGGGATACGTGGTGTTGAATTACGTTCTGCAGAGTTGTCTCAGATAAATCGATATACAATGGCATAGCACCTTGTACGTTGCATGAATTAATGTAGAAGGAACATCAAGTCAAAAAGGCATAGTCGGTAGTGAAAGGTTAATAAAATTAATAAAATAGGTACTTGTCACTTCCTGTTTTTCTGTATGCTTAACAAAACACTTTTGAAATCTTGAGAAATGTTTGCTAATCTTGTTCTAGAATGTACTGTTCCCAACAGCTGAACTGCAGAATGTACTCCCTCACTCGGTGTCATGCAAACCGCCCACTCGCCCTTACCCATCACTAAACTTCCCTCTCTTCCCTCTCCAAGGAAAGTATATAAGCTCTGCTTAAGCTGTTCTCAGAGGTCTCTGCTCTATTTAATTTAGCTCTGAGCTCCAGCATGCTGGACCACAAATAAACCCTTTGCTGTTGCATGAGACAGTCTCTTGGTAGTATCTTCCTCTGACACTCGCCTGACCTTTACATATTGAGGTTCCACCGAGTTCCAGCAGTGGCGGACGAGAGACCCCAACGGGCTCCTCTCGGAGCAAGTAAGGCGCCTCTTTCCGGTTTCAGGTTTCTTGTTAGGGTTTAGCAAAATTGCTGGCGATGAAGAGCCTGGGCTCTCTCCGACGGTGTCTGAGAGACGTGTCACAGAGACAAAGGGCACCTCTCTGGAGGACCCCACAGAGAACTTGGGAAATCAAGGAACAATAGTCTTCTCGACTCAGTGATATTTTCTTTTAGATTCGTTATTGCCATACCATTGGGTTTTGCCGGCTACTCATTCCTGGTCTCAGTGTTGGACGTTCATTGCCTGTCTTTATGGTCTTGTCTTATCTGTGCCGTGTGTCCTTGCTTTTACTGTTTGCGGAACTTTCATTATGGAACAGAGCACGTCAATTCCTCTGTCCCTGACCCTTGATCACTGGACCAAAGTCCGCTTAAGGACTCAGAATCTTTCTTTTTTTAGTAAAACGCTGGACCTGGCAGAATCTCTGTGCCTCAGAATGGCCCATCTTTGGAGTCGTATGGCCCCTAGAAGGATCTTTCTACTTCCCACTAATTTAAAAAGTCAGAGGTATTGTCTTTCAGCCAGTGCCACATAGCCATCCGGATCAACAGCCATATATCTTAACTTGGCAGGACCTCTGCAAATCTCCTCCTCCATGGGTGAAGCCTTTCCTTGCCCCTACCTCTGCTCCTACTCCTTTCCCCATGATCTCTCAAACCCTCTCAACCTCCTCCTCCTCCACCCTCTGTTCTCCCTGAGTCACAGATTTGACTCTACTGGACTCTTCTCCCCCTCCTTATCCCCTGCCCTCGTCCCCTAACACACAACACATTCTAAGTGATTCCGCTGCTGCTGACTAAGCCTCTCTACCATTAGAGGAAGCTAAGCCGGTAATAGGATCTGACAATGGACCGATGTTCATGGCCCAGGTAAGTCAGGGGTTAGGCAGGAACCTGGGGATTAATTGGAAGTTAAATTGTGCTTATAGACCACAGGGTTCAAGACAAGTAGAAAGAATGAATAGAACCATTAAAGAGACCTTAACGAAATTAAGCTTAGAGACCAGCATAGGATTGGACTATGCTCCTGACTTATGCAATGTTTCATGCAAGAAAAAATCCCTTTGTTTCTTTGAGTAACCTTACCACGTGTGAAATTCTTTATGGTGGCCCTCCTCCAGTAGGGGACCTAAGCCCAACTGTAAGACCTAAAGATCCTTTCCACACCCCCTTGCTTGACAGACTTAAAGATCTTGAAAGAACTCAGTAATACCTGTGAAAACAGCTGGCCACTGCCTACCCAACTGGGAACCAGGGGATTCCACATCCATATCAAGTAAGAGATTTCATCTATGTAAGATGATATCAGGTGTCATCCCTGGTACCCAGCTGAAAAGGACCATACCAGGTGCTATTATAACACCTACAGTGGTAAACGTAAACAGAATCACTTCCTGGATCCATGCCTCTCATCTCAAGCCTGCTCCCTGTACAGAATCTTTCTGGAAACTGAAAAAGACTGGTAACAGTTTCAAATTGTGTATTCGCAATGTGAATAAGGTTATATACTCTCCCCTTGGCTACAAGTAGTCCTAACCCTCATCAGCCCATTAAGCAGTGATGGCTGATCACAAATCCTACTGGAAAAGAAGTATGGTCTATCTCGCATACAGTCCCCTTAGGGACCTGGTGGCCATCTCTCCACCCAGACATTTGTTAGCTGGCTATAGGTATTTCCTATTGTGATATCCCTGATGAAGAGGATCCCACTAAAATACCATTAAATCCCTTCTGTACCATAGATAATGGAAACAAACATTATGGATGTAGGGACACGCGAGCCAGATGCAGGTTGGCTAGTCTAGATTACTAAGTTTGTCTGGCAGACTATCAAAGCCACAAAGAGTAACGGCTGTGTGGGGGAAAAGCCGACTTTTTCTGTATGTCATGGGAATGTGTGCATACAGGGGCTGCCTGATGGAACCCCAATTCTTCATGAAATTCAGTACACAGCATTGGCCACATTACCAATTAGACAACCCAAAACTATGGCACCCAGAGGGGTCTCTAGATCCTCAAATTTTGCGTGACCTTTTTGACTTCTGCAAGTGCTCAAAAGAGTGAAAGGAAATTCCCCTATGTGGAAGCCTTTTCCCTCCTTCACTCACATCCTGAACTATGCTTCTCCAATAGATCATTATCCTCAGCCTTCTGCTCCAGACCCTCTGCTGTCACTCCCATCTCAGCAACTTGATTTCTCCCCTCCAATAACTAGATCAGAAACCCAAAGCTCCACCAGTTCTCTGACCATCGCCCCCTTGCTGAGGTAGCAGGTACATAGGTACCGCTCCACCGACTCATTCCTCTCATCTCCTGTCAGTGCCCTCACCGGGTCCCACCAGGTCCTCTTACCAGCTAACCCAATGCTCAAACGAGCTGAGGAGAGCCCTGAGACCCTTATCCAAGATGTAATATAATTGGCCTTTAATGTTGCTTTGTCATCACTGAAAACAGGTTACTAAAATTTAAAGTCCCTCACAGGATTTTGGGATCCTCACTCCCGTCTTTCACTCTGCTCTACCTGATCTACTGCTCAAGTTTGCTGCTAGGAAATTCCCAATACCCTTTCGCATTATTCTTTTACATCTCTCTTTTCCCTCATTCTCAGATCCTCAGAGGTGCTCTAAGCCCCAACTTCCCCGTCTTTCCCCCTCTGTACCAGGCCCACAGAAAAGTCTTAAATGACCTTCTTCAGAAGTCTTCACCATGGCTGAGTTTTGAACTTTCAGCCAAACAGTCCCAATAAAGACTTTAATGTAGATAAACATTCTCTTTTGTATTGCCCTGTTCTACTTGGCCACTGGCTAAAAATCTCAGTACTTCTAAGCTAGACAACCCCTAACTAGTTTTTCACAAAATATGTGAACAAGTCCTCTGGCCTTCAGCTGGGGCTTCACAGTGATGGCTACATTTCTAAGATAAAGAAATTACCAACCGGGCTCCATGGTAACAGCTGGCAGGGGGAAAATAAGAAAGGGAAGAAAAAGCTCTCCTCCTCCCAGGTGTCCTTGAAAAGTTAACTTGCCCAGAACAGAAGGAAAAACAGAAACAAATACTGCTTTTTTAAACTTCTGAAGACTGTGAACTTCTGAGCCCCATCCCTTATATGTTGGGTACAAATTTCTGAAACTACCTAAACTTGAGTTTCAGGGGATTAATTGATTACAATAGAAGCAATGCCCTCTGAATCCGGTTGCAACCAAATAGGACTGTTTCCCTCTCTTGAGTGCTATCTTAGGTGCCTTGCTTTGTCAGTGCCTACAACAGCATAATTCTATATACTTAAACATCGTTTATGTTTTCATGAAATGATCAAGATATGTGATAAATTGTGTAATGGTGCAGATGTTTCCCAGAGTGCTCTATCATGACGCAGGTTCATTTGAGGATCAAATAGGGGGGGCATACAACCGGTTCCACTGGGAACATATATCCCTCACTTTAGCCATCCTATTAGGAATAGGAGTTGCTGCACGGGTGGGCAGAGGAACCAGTGGCATTGTCCATGGGACACAAAAGATGACCCAATTAGAAGCAGCAATAGAGCAAAAGTAAGATATTAGAAACCTCCTTCAGGGCTTTGCATGAAACTTTAACCTCTCTCTCTGAAGTTGTTTTACAGAACAATTGAGGGTTGGACCTCCTCTTCATTAGATAAGGGGGCCTTTGTGCTGCATTGAGGGAAGAATGTTGTTTTTATGCTGACTATACTGGAGTTGTAATAAAATCTATGAGTAAATTTAAAAGACACCTTGAAGAGCATCAACAAGTGAGAGAGGCCCAAAAAGGGTGGCTTGAGTCTTGGTTCACACAGTCCCCCTGGTTAACTACGTTTTTATCAACCCTGGCCGGTCCAATAATAATCCTCATATTATTGCTAACTATAAAACCCTGTTTGCTCAACCGTGTAATGTCTTTTCTCCAGGCTCAAATTGGACGAGTTAAACTTATGGTAATACCCCACTAGCAGACATTGAATGTGACACGCTCCAATGATCATTTTTATGATTAAAATTAGCCAGAAGAAGAAGTGGGGAATGAAATATTAATAAAATAGGTACTTGTCACATCTTGTTTTTCTGTATGCTTAACAGAACACTGTTGAAATCTTGAGAAATGTTTGGAAATCTTGTTCCCAGAATGTTTTATCCCCAGGAGCCAAATTGCAGAATGTACTCCCTCTCCCAGTTGCATGCAAACCGCCCACTCGCCCTGACCCATCAATACAATTCCCTCCCTTCCCACTCCAGGGAAAGTATATAAGCTCTACTTCAGCTATTCTAAGGGATATCTGCTCTATTCAGGTGAGCTCTGAACCCCAGCATTCTGGACACCCAATAGACCCTTTGATGTTGCATGAGATAGTCTGTTGGTAGTCTCCTCCTCTGAAGCTCGCACCACATTTACTTGGATGATTAAATGTAGAAGAGAACATCCAGTCAAAAAGGGATAGTCTGTAGCATTAGGAAGATAGTCAATAAGTTTAGGAAGAAGGGTGAGTATAAGATTTGGAACAAAAGTTTCTTAGCAATAAGATTTCGATTAGAGAGTGAATGTAAATGTCAGCACAGGTGAAGAGTCAGTCACAATGATGAACTGGGGAAAATATGTAGGAAAGCATATATCAATATAGACATTACAAAATCAGGCAGAGTATAAAGTGAGTGATAGGATTAGACATTTTGAACAGGGTTGAGTTTAAATATATAATCTTAGGAAGAAACAAATATGTAGTCACAAATAGGATTGACATTTGAGAGCATTGGGCAAATTTCAGGTGGATGAATATTTCTGAGAATAATCTTGTGAATAGTTGATTATAAATCCACATACATGAACATGAATGAATTTAGGGAGTAAATATAAGACACATACATTTCATATTTTGAAAAATCTGGAGAGTGTATATATATATATATATATATATATATATATATATATATATATACACATATATATACATATACATAAAACACACACACAGACAAAAAAGTAGCAATATATATGTCAATCAAAATTCATTATAAAATATATACCATTCACAGATCTAAAAATATTCATTTTAATGAACATGGATTTATGTATAATGCTGTTCAAATAGCAAGCTCACCCATAGGTTGAATATTCAGTTCCAACAGGGTTTAGTAGGAGTGATCTCTTCTAACAATTTGTATCTGCCAAGTCAGCCACCTCACAAGAATGTACGTGTGGTACCAGATAGGAATCTATATGTGCATATAAGAATACAGAGAAAGGGAGACAGGAATTCACATATTTGTTAACCTTAAAAAAACTAGGACAACTATTTCAACAAACAATTGACTAGATTTATACCTCCAACTCTGTATCATGGAAAAGGCAAGTCCATCTATACACCATGCCTACTCTGAACTGCTTGTATTTCTATTCTTTATGGGTTATTTTTCTCCATCATATTGGATTAGTAGTCAGAGTCTGGTAGGGTATGGGTTAGAGTCAGGTATTCAGTATTTTGAATTGAAAATAGGACACTGAATCCAATGTGTATGCAAATATATGCTACGGAAAAATCTTCCCACTCTCCTCCAGAACAATGCCTTGACATTACCTTCGCCCCAAGTAAGACACAATTAGAGGAGAAGAGTTAGAAAATCTGTGAATACATATCTAGAATGGAAAATGCTCCAGATTTCACATCTTTGGAGGTGGTAGAGGAGTTTCCAAAAGTAAGAGACAGGGTAAACACTCCACAAACATGGAGCTCTGCTGGCCAAAAGACTTTTTGAGAATCTGCCTCTGAGGTTGGGCACTTGAAATATATGTTGTTGTCAGGAGCTTTAGCTTTATTTGTAGTGAAACCATCAAAGCTGGATCTGCATCTATGTGACCTGGAGGAAATGGTTACTTATTTTCAAATAAAAATGAGGCAGCAGTGATGAATTCTCTTTTTGTAGGTAAACTTTGGCCACTGAGGGCTAAGGGTCTTCCCGTGTGGACTGTGAAACCAATGGTCATCCTCCAATTTTCTTGGTGTTTCTTGCTGCTGCACTGGGAGTTTGGTATTTGCTTCATGAAATACAACGAGTTCAAATGGGACACAGTGCTGAAGGGAGTTCTGTCAGGTGTGATTGGCAGGGTCTCCAGGAGAATGCACCAACCAGGGTTCTATCTCAAGTAGCTTGCCCCCTTGACAATAGCAACATGATACTGAACATTGCTCTGAAACGTCTCCATATAAAAATATGCCTTTACATATATGGGTGTGATGGTTGCACCATGTCAGTCACAGCCATTTGGAAGCCAATGGAAGATCCACATGGCCCCACCACAGATGTTTTATCACACATTTGCATAACACAGCTCTAGGCCCACTACTTACCAGGCCCCAACTTACTGGCATCTCTGTTCTACACCATTTTCATGAAACCCAGTCAATCAAGGCCCTGTCTGTTATACTCATGATCATCAACAGGACATCAAAGGTCCTCCAGTGCCAGCTGGTCATCGGAATTTCTAAAATTTCATGGTAATTATCTAGCATTTTTTCACAGATGCATTTGGAGGCAATGTTGGTTTCAATTCATTCAGGAACCATTAAATGGTGAGGAAGCTAATTTCAGGGAAATCTCTGGAGCACTCTCACAGGCAAGTCTACCCAAAGAGTGGCCAAAAATTCACATGAAGCCAGGCCCATTGAGGTCTACAAAGCGAGGTCCAAGTGTGTTTTGAATCTCAATTATGCCTGCCAAGTCTTTCAGAATAAAATCATGTAATATCCTGGCTGTGATTCCCAGTGTTCTGTGGAAAGCCACTCTGGGCCTTGATCCCAGGTTCCAATGGCAACTCTCATTCCTGGCCTCCTAAAATCCCAACACAATTCATGTCAATACTTCTCTGAGGTCAGTTCCAGAACTCAGTCTCTAAGGGGAATCAGCAGAATTCATGCCCAGGTGGACCCAGTCATCTCTTCCAACTGCCACACAAATGACCACAATTATAACCAAAACACTCCTACATGGCCCTCATCTTCTACCATAAAGATACTCATCATAACATCTGGATGGAGGTTTTCATGAGAGGCACATCCCAAGACAGTGTCCAAAATAAGCTCCCTTGCCCCTCATTTGCCGAATGACAGGGTGGCTTGGACACCCTTCCTGTGAACCAGGAGTGATCAAATAGGCCTGCCCTTAATACTGCTTCGCTTCTCCAATTTGAGGCTCTCTGACTGTGGGGTCTAGATTCTTTTTGTGAATTGGAGTCATGAGAAAAGCCAAGCACCTCTGCAGAGATTTGAATAACTCATTTCAACCAAAGGATCCTTATTCTGACATGATGGATTTCAGAAACCTAACAAAGGAAGGCAATATAATTCATGCACACTGATTGAACGTTTTTCCATTTTGGTTTAGATGCACATATGGGATCTTTCTTTACATCCATCAGGTGCTGAGAATCTAAGTCACAGCCTAAAACAGGGCAAAGGGCCTGAATCAGACACATCCTTTTCCAATGAAATTAAGCAAAGAGCCAGAGGTGATGCACATTCATTTCCATTTGAAAACTGTTTTCTTCAGGCTTAACAAAGGGGTTGCATGAGACATAGACCTTTCTGATATTCAGGGCAACAGAACAATAGGTAAGCAAAAGGCCCAAAGCAGGGTATCTCCACTGAGACTTTCCTGGTCACACTGATATCTGAGTTTTCTGAGATACGGGCCATTCCATTCAGGTATCCAGTACATGGCCATGTCAAAGATCTTGGATTTGGTACATATCTTGGACACATAACCATGAGCCTATTCTAGAGAGTGGCCAGAATTCAGGAAGAAAACAGGGACTTAGGAAGGTATTAGGTGTTGCCCGTGCATAAGGCAAGCCACACTCCATTCATAAATTGGGCAGGATGAATGCTGGGAAGCTTTATACTAGACATGACACATCCATTGCTGCATTCTCTTTTCTCATGTCTACTACCACAGGCACAGTGGGATACACAGACATGGAAACACTCACCTCGTCAAACGACTTACCAGAAACAGTTCACTCCAAAACAAACAAACCGCCATTCCTACCTATTTTCAGAACATGAGACAAACCACAAACCCACACCCACTCCCAAAAAGGCACCTCCTTCCCCAAGTAGGTGTGTGACTAACCAGAGTGTCCTCTGACTGGTGGCCATACTCTGTTCTTCCGAAATGGCCTGTCCTCTCTCAGATCTGTTTTCCTTGGTGAACACTGTAAAGTTGTAAGGAAAAAATGGAGAGCTACTACCTGCTTTCTCAGGAAAGTTCCCTCTTCAGAGCTCTTGAGGCATTTGGTAATCCTCACTTCAGTAGGTACCAAGAATGACTGACTCTATCCTTGCTAAATCCAAAGAAGTGAGCCCACTGGGACTGGGACTGAAACTGCCTCTGGGTGCCTGGCTCCTTGATTACAAAGTTCAGAGAGTTCCATCACCAAGGAAATGAGGTATGTCACATTCTTTGGAACTGAATGAGGTCACTGCCTTGGCAAATGTATATATTATGATGTACAAAAACTGAAGAAATAATAATGTACCAGTGTCGAATACAAAAGAATGACAAATTACATATCATGTCCCATAGGATTCTACTTGCATTGATGTAAGACTGCGTCAGTTACTGTAGAATAATTAGGATTTGTATGCACCATTCACTAAAGTTAGTTTTCAGTACTAGGAAACAAATATGTATTTCAGGTGGATGAATATTTCTGATTATAATCTTGTGAAAAGTGGATTATAAATCCACATACATGAACATGAATGAATTTAGAGAGTGTATATTAGACACATATATTTCATATTTTGAAAAATTTGGAGAGTATATCTATATCTATATCTACATCTATACACACACACACACACACACACACACACACACACAACACTCACAGACATTAAAAAGTACCAATATAAATGCCAATGGAAATTCATCAGTAAATATATATCATCCACAAATGCAAAAATATTTATTTTACTGAACATGAGTTAATGTATAATGTTGTTCTACTAGGACGCTCTCCTATAGGTTGAATTTTCATTTCCAACAGCATTTAGGAGGAGTGAACACTTCTCACAATTTGTATCTGCCAAGACAGCCACCTCACAAAAATGTACGTGTGATACCTGGTAGGATTCTATATATGCATATAAATATACATGTGTGAATAGGCTACAGAAAAGGGAAACAAGAATTCACATATTTGTTAAGTTTAAAAACACGTGGAGAATATTTCAATTAAAATTTGACTAGATTTATAACTCCTACCTTATATAATGCATATGTCAAGTCCAACTATACAACATGTCTCCTCTGAAGTGCTTGTATTTCCATTGTGTGGGGTTAATTTTCTCCATTATATTAGGATGAATAGTCTGAGACTACTAGGTATGGGTTAGTGTCAGGGATTCAGTATTTCGAATGGAAAATTGGAAAATGAATCCAATGTGTATGTAAATATATGCTGCACAAATATCCTCCTGCTCTCATCCAGAACAATGCCTTGACATTACCTTCACCCCAAGTAAGACACAATTAGAGGAGAAGAGTTACAAAATCAGTGAATACATATCTGGAATGGAAAATGCTCAGGAGTTCACAACCTTGGAGGTGGTAGAGGAGTTTCCAAAACTAAGGGACAGGGTAAACACTCCACAAACATGGAGCTCTGCTGGCCTAAAAACTTTTTGAGAAACTGCCTCTGAGCTTCCACACTTGAAATATATGTTGTTTTCAGGAGATTTGGATTCCTCTGTAGTGAGACCATCAAAGCTGGGTCTGCATCTATGTGACCTGGAGGACATGGTTTCTTATTTTCCAATGAACAAGATGAAGCAGTGCTGAATCCTCTCTTTGTAGGTAAACTGAGGCCACTGGGGACTAAGTGTCTCCCCGTGTGGACTGTGATGCCATTTGGTCCTCCTCCAATTTGTGGTGTTTTTGCTGCTGCACTGTGAGTTTGGTATTTGTTTCATGAAATACTAGGAGCTAAACTGGGACACAGTGCTGGAGGGAGTTCTGTCACGTGTGGTGGGTCAGGGTCTGCAAGAGAATGCACCAACTAGGCTCCTATCTCTCACAGCTTGCCCCATTGCCCCCTTGTCCATATCAACCTGATTCTTAAATTTCCTCTGAAAACTCTCCATATAACAAGATGCCTTTACATATAAGGGTCTGCTGGCTGCACCATGTAAGTTACAAGCCATTTGGAATTCAATGGTAGATCCACATGGCCCTACCACGGATGTTTTATCAAACACCTCCCCACCACTGCTCTAGACCCACTACTCAGCAGGCTCCAACTTACTGGCATCTCTGTTCTACACCATTTTCATGAAACTCAGTAAATCAAGGTACTGTCTGGTATACTCATGATGAGCAACAGGACATCCAATATTTCTCCAGTGCCACCTGGTCATAGGAATTTCAAAAATTTCATGGTATTTATCTAGCCATTTTTCAAGCATGAAGTTGGAGGCACTGTGGGTTTCAGTTCATTCAGCAAACATTAAATGGTGAGGAAGCTCATTTCAATGAAATCTCTGGAGAACTCTCACAGGCATGGCTTCCCAAAGAGTGGACAAAAGGTCACATTAGGCCAGGCCCATTGAGGTCTACAATGTGAGGTCCATGTGTGTTTTGACTCTCAACTATGGCTGCCATTTCTTTAAGAATAAAATCATGTGATATCCTTGCTGAGATTCCCAGGCCTCTGTGGAAATCCACCCGGGGCCTAGGTCTCAGTTTCCAAGAGCGACTTTCATGCGTGGCCTCTTAAAATCCCAACAAAATTCATGGCAATGCTTTTCTGAGTTCAGTTCCAAAACCCAGTCTCTAAGGGGAATCACACCAGAGTTCAAGCCCACGTGGACCCAGTCATTTTTTCCAATGCAACACAAATGACCAAAATTAAAACCAAAACACTCCCACATGGCCTTCATCTTATTCCATATAGTCAATCATCTTAACCTCTGGCTGGAGGTTTCCATGAGGGGCGCAGCCCAAGACAGTGTCCAAAATCAGCTCGTTTGCCCCTCATTTGCCTAAAGTCAGGGTAGCCTGGACACCGTTTCTGTGAACCAGGAGTGAACAAATAAGCCTGCCGTTAATACTTCTTGGTTTCTCCAATTTGAGGCCTTCTGATTTTAGGTATCGATTCTTTAGGTGATTTAGAGTCATGCGAAAACACAAGCACCTCTGCAGGGCTTTGAAAAACTCATTTGACCCAAGAATCCCTATTGTCATTTGACGGAGTGCAGGAACCTAACAGAGGAAGGCAAGAGACTTCATCCACAATGAATGATATTTTTTGCCATTTTGGTTTTGGAAGCTCACATGGGATCATTCTTAAGATCCATCAGGTGCTGAGAATCTAAGTCACAGCCACACACAGGTCCAAGAGGCTGATAAAGAGCCACAGGTGAGGCCCATTCATTTCCATTTGAAAACTGTTTTCTTCAGGCTTCACAAAGGGGTGGCCTGAGGCAAAGACCTTCCTGACATTCAGTGAAACACAACAATAAGTAAGCAAAAGGCCCAAAGCAGGGTTTCTGCACTGAGACTTTCCTGGTCACACTGATATCTGAGTTTTCTGAGATGCTCGCCATTCTCTTCAGCTATCCAGTACATGGCCATGTCACAGAGCTTGGAGGTGGTACATATTTTGGACACAAATCCATGAGCCTATTCTGGAGACTGGCCAGAATTCAGGAAGAAAACAACAACTTAGAAAGATAGCAGGTGTTGGACATCGATAAGACAAGCTGCAGTCCATTCATATATTGGGCAGGATGAATTATGGGAAGATTTATACTAGACAGGACACATCCATTAATGCATTCTCTTTTCTAATGTCTACAACAACGGACACAGTGGGATACACAGAAAGAGAAACACTCGCCATGTCAAATGACTTACTAGAAACTGTCCATTCCAAACCAAACAAACCGCCTTTCCTATCTATTCTCAGAACATGAGACAAAACAACAAACCCACACCCACTCCCACAAAGGCACCTCCTTCCCCCCAAGTACGTCTGTGACTATCCGGAGTGTCCTCTGACTGGTGGGCCATACTATGTTCCCCCGAAATGGCCTGTCTTCTCTCAGATCTTGTTTCCTTGACCAACTCTGTGAAGATGTCAGGAAAAAGTGGTTAGCCACTACCTGTTTTCTCAGGAAAGGTCCATCTTCAGAGCTCTCCTGGCATTTGGCCATCCTCACATCATTAGGTACCAAGAAAACTGACTCTGTCCTTGGTAAATCCAAACAAGTGAGCCCACTGGGACTGGGACTGGGACTGCCTCTGGGTGCCTGGCTTCTTGGATACCAAGTTCAGAGAGTTCCATCACCAAGGAAATGAGGTATGTCACATTCTTTGGAACTGAATGAGGTCACTGCCTTGGCAACCACTTTGTCCTAACAGTTGCTTCCAAGGGTAACATAAGATGGAGGTTGCCCCTACTTCCTGTGACACTTTCATAAGGTAGAATGTATATCACCATTGGCACCCGGAACAGCTCTCCACTCAGCCCTGGTTTGGTCCATCTTCTGTACAATAAGAAGAGAGAGAGGCAGATTCAGACACATCCCTTCATCCTGACCAGGTTGTTTGCCATGGAAGATGACTTTTGCTCTCTCAGGTGCTTCATACCTGCCTACAACTTCTCCAGGTATCATTTGTGCATGGACATTTGAGGTTCTCATCAGGTTGAAGGTCCCCAACTTTCCTGTATTGTAAGAACCACTCTGTCTCTGCTCTTCTGTAAAATGATTGAGGGAACAGTGTATACTTGGGGTTAAAAACAGGTTTGATTTGGATTACGAGTGATTCTGTGTGATGAATAATGGTATTGGGAACCTGCAATATTTACAAGAATATAGAGGTGAAATATAAGTAGGAAAACAGAAATCTAGGTATGATTTGAAGCCCAGAAGGGTTTTGCCCTTGATTGGGATACTTAGCTTTGAATGATGTTCTGCAAAGATGCCTCAGATAATTCGATATACAATGGCATAGGACCTTGTACATTGGATGATTGAATTTAGAAGAGAACATCCAGTCAAAAAGGGATATTCAGTAGGATTAGGAAGATAGTCGGTAGGTTTAGGAAGAAGAGTGAGTATAGGATTTGGACCAAAAGTTCTTTAGCAATAGACTTTCGGTTGTTGAGTGAATGTAAATGTCAGCACATATGAAGAGTCAGTCACTATGTTGAACTGGGGAAAATATGTAGAAAAGCAGATATCAATAGAAACATTACGAAATCAGGCAAAGTATAAAGTGAGTGATAGAATTAGACATTTTCAACAGGGTTGAGTTTGAATATATAAATTAGGAAAAAAACAAATATGTAGTCACCAATAGGATTGACAATTGACAGCATTAGGCAACCTGGACATGGATGTTTTTAGAAATCCATGTTCACTTTCCATTTAGGCTTTGGTACAATCATAAGTGTGACCTTTCCATTTTTTGTCCAGAATATTACTGTGATAATGAGGTGACATGAGTATTTCTTTCACCATTTCTGGGAGCAATATATTGAAGATGTAAAATGAGAATCGGGGGTACAAAGAGGTGTACCCTGTTTCTAGGAACATAGAGAAAAAGCATGAATAGACCATACTGTGAATAAATAATATAACTTTTTTGAACTTTAAATAATGAATTAAACTGATATCTGAAAAATTAAAGGAAATTGTATATTGATATACAATCATTCACTCCAACCAGGTATATATGTAATGGAAATATTTGTGTTTAGGTTTATCATGAAGAGTGTGTGAGTTTTGCTTCAAAATGATTATGGAAATTCAAAATAATGTGTTTGGAAAGCAGTCTCATGAAAAGACCAGTAAAGAAACCCTGACAATACATGTGTTCTGAAGCAAGAAGTGGTAAAAGTTGAAACAAATGCTTATTAATTTGTGAACTTGTGGATGAAATGTATATCCTGTGATGTGCAAAAACTGAAGAAACAATAATGTACCAGTGTCGAATACAAATGAATGACAAATTACATATCATGTCCCATAGGAGTCTACTTGCATTGATGTTAGACTGGGTCAGTTACTGTAGAATAATTAGGATTTGTATGCACCATTCACTGAAGTTAGTTTTCAGTACTAGGAAACAAATATGTATTTCAGGTGGATGAATATTTCTGATTATAATCTTGTGAAAAGTGGATTATAAATCCACATACATGAACATGAATGAATTTAGAGAGTGTATATTAGACACATATATTTCATATTTTGAAAAATTTGAAGAGTATATCTATATCTATATCTATATCTATATATACACACACACACACACACAACACTCACAGACATTAAAGTACCAATATAAATGCCAATCGAAATTCATCAGTAAATATGTATCATCCACAAATGCAAAAATATTTATTTTACTGAACATGAGTTAATGTATAATGTTGTTCTACTAGGACGCTCTCCTATAGGTTGAATTTTCATTTCCAACAGCATTTAGGAGGAGTGAACTCTTCTCACAATTTATATCTGCCAAGACAGCCACCTCACAAAAATGTACGTGTGATACCTGGTAGGATTCTATATATGCATATAAATATACATGTGTGAATAGGCTACAGAAAAGGGAAACAAGAATTCACATATTTGTTAAGTTTAAAAACACATGGAGAATATTTCAATTAAAATTTGACTAGATTTATAACTCCTACCTTATATAATGCAAATGTCAAGTCCAACTATACAACATGTCTCCTCTGAAGTGCTTGTATTTCCATTGTGTGGGGTTAATTTTCTCCATTATATTAGGATGAATAGTCTGAGACTACTAGGTATGGGTTAGTGTCAGGGATTCAGTATTTCGAATGGAAAATTGGAAAATGAATCCAATGTGTATGTAAATATATGCTGCACAAATATCCTCCTGCTCTCATCCAGAACAATGCCTTGACATTACCTTCACCCCAAGTAAGACACAATTAGAGGAGAAGAGTTACAAAATCAGTGAATACATATCTGGAATGGAAAATGCTCAGGAGTTCACAACCTTGGAGGTGGTAGAGGAGTTTCCAAAACTAAGGGACAGGGTAAACACTCCACAAACATGGAGCTCTGCTGGCCTAAAAACTTTTTGAGAAACTGCCTCTGAGCTTCCACACTTGAAATATATGTTGTTTTCAGGAGATTTGGATTCCTATGTAGTGAGACCATCAAAGCTGGGTCTGCATCTACGTGACCTGGAGGACATGGTTTCTTATTTTCCAATGAACAAGATGAAGCAGTGCTGAATCCTCTCTTTGTAGGTAAACTGAGGCCACTGGGGACTAAGTGTCTCCCCGTGTGGACTGTGATGCCATTTGGTCCTCCTCCAATTTGTGGTGTTTTTGCTGCTGCACTGTGAGTTTGGTATTTGTTTCATGAAATACTAGGAGCTAAACTGGGACACAGTGCTGGAGGGAGTTCTGTCACGTGTGGTGGGTCAGGGTCTGCAAGAGAATGCACCAACTAGGCTCCTATCTCTCACAGCTTGCCCCATTGCCCCCTTGTCCATATCAACCTGATTCTTAATTTTCTTCTGAAAACTCTCCATATAACAAGATGCCTTTACATATAAGGGTCTGCTGGCTGCACCATGTAAGTTACAAGCCATTTGGAATTCAATGGTAGATCCACATGGCCCTACCACGGATGTTTTATCAAACACCTCCCCACCACTGCTCTAGACCCACTACTCAGCAGGCTCCAACTTACTGGCATCTCTGTTCTACACCATTTTCATGAAACTCAGTAAATCAAGGCACTGTCTGGTATACTCATGATGAGCAACAGGACATCCAATATTTCTCCAGTGCCACCTGGTCATAGGAATTTCAAAAATTTCATGGTATTTATCTAGCCATTTTTCAAGCATGAAGTTGGAGGCACTGTGGGTTTCAGTTCATTCAGCAAACATTAAATGGTGAGGAAGCTCACTTCAATGAAATCTCTGGAGAACTCTCACAGGCACGGCTTCCCAAAGAGTGGACAAAAGGTCACATTAGGCCAGGCCCATTGAGGTCTACAATGTGAGGTCCATGTGTGTTTTGACTCTCAACTATGGCTGCCATTTCTTTAAGAATAAAATCATGTGATATCCTTGCTGAGATTCCCAGGCCTCTGTGGAAATCCACCCGGGGCCTAGGTCTCAGTTTCCAAGAGCAACTTTCATGCGTGGCCTCTTAAAATCCCAACAAAATTCATGGCAATGCTTCTCTGAGTTCAGTTCCAAAACCCAGTCTCTAAGGGGAATCACACCAGAGTTCAAGCCCACGTGGACCCAGTCATTTTTTCCAATGCAACACAAATGACCAAAATTAAAACCAAAACACTCCCACATGGCCTTCATCTTATTCCATATAGTCAATCATCTTAACCTCTGGCTGGAGGTTTCCATGAGGGGCGCAGCCCAAGACAGTGTCCAAAATCAGCTCGTTTGCCCCTCATTTGCCTAAAGTCAGGGTAGCCTGGACACCGTTTCTGTGAACCAGGAGTGAACAAATAAGCCTGCCGTTAATACTTCTTTGTTTCTCCAATTTGAGGCCTACTGATTTTAGGTATCGATTCTTTAGGTGATTTAGAGTTATGCGAAAACACAAGCACCTCTGCAGGGCTTTGAAGAACTCATTTGACCCAAAGAATCCCTATTGTCATTTGATGGAGTGCAGGAACCTAACAGAGGAAGGCAAGAGACTTCATCCACAATGAATGATATTTTTTGCCATTTTGGTTTTGGAAGCTCACATGGGATCATTCTTAAGATCCATCAGGTGCTGAGAATCTAAGTCACAGCTACACACAGGTCCAAGAGGCTGATAAAGAGCCACAGGTGAGGCCCATTCATTTCCATTTGAAAACTGTTTTCTTCAGGCTTCACAAAGGGGTGGCCTGAGGCAAAGACCTTCCTGACATTCAGTGAAACACAACAATAAGTAAGCAAAAGGCCCAAAGCAGGGTTTCTGCACTGAGACTTTCCTGGTCACACTGATATCTGAGTTTTCTGAGATGCTCGCCATTCTCTTCAGCTATCCAGTACATGGCCATGTCACAGAGCTTGGAGGTGGTACATATTTTGGACACAAATCCATGAGCCTATTCTGGAGAGTGGCCAGAATTCAGGAAGAAAACAACAACTTAGAAAGATAGCAGGTGTTGCACATCGATAAGACAAGCTGCAGTCCATTCATATATTGGGCAGGATGAATTATGGGAAGATTTATACTAGACAGGACACATCCATTAATGCATTCTCTTTTCTAATGTCTACAACAACGGACACAGTGGGATACACAGAAAGAGAAACACTCGCCATGTCAAATGACTTACTAGAAACTGTCCATTCCAAACCAAACAAACCGCCTTTCCTATCTATTCTCAGAACATGAGACAAAACAACAAACCCACACCCACTCCCACAAAGGCACCTCCTTCCCCCCAAGTACGTCTGTGACTATCCGGAGTGTCCTCTGACTGGTGGGCCATACTATGTTCCCCCGAAATGGCCTGTCTTCTCTCAGATCTTGTTTCCTTGACCAACTCTGTGAAGATGTCAGGAAAAAGTGGTTAGCCACTACCTGTTTTCTCAGGAAAGGTCCATCTTCAGAGCTCTCCTGGCATTTGGCCATCCTCACATCATTAGGTACCAAGAAAACTGACTCTGTCCTTGGTAAATCCAAACAAGTGAGCCCACTGGGACTGGGACTGGGACTGCCTCTGGGTGCCTGGCTTCTTGGATACCAAGTTCAGAGAGTTCCATCACCAAGGAAATGAGGTATGTCACATTCTTTGGAACTGAATGAGGTCACTGCCTTGGCAACCACTTTGTCCTAACAGTTGCTTCCAAGGGTAACATAAGATGGAGGTTGCCCCTACTTCCTGTGACACTTTCATAAGGTAGAATGTATATCACCATTGGCACCCGGGAACAGCTCTCCACTCAGCCCTGGTTTGGTCCATCTTCTGTACAATAAGAAGAGAGAGAGGCAGATTCAGACACATCCCTTCATCCTGACCAGGTTGTTTGCCATGGAAGATGACTTTTGCTCTCTCAGGTGCTTCATACCTGCCTACAACTTCTCCAGGTATCATTTGTGCATGGACATTTGAGGTTCTCATCAGGTTGAAGGTCCCCAACTTTCCTGTATTGTAAGAACCACTCTGTCTCTGCTCTTCTGTAAAATGATTGAGGGAACAGTGTATACTTGGGGTTAAAAACAGGTTTGATTTGGATTACGAGTGATTCTGTGTGATGAATAATGGTATTGGGAACCTGCAATATTTACAAGAATATAGAGGTGAAATATAAGTAGGAAAACAGAAATCTAGGTATGATTTGAAGCCCACGAGGGTTTTGCCCTTGATTGGGATACTTAGCTTTGAATGATGTTCTGCAAAGATGCCTCAGATAATTCGATATACAATGGCATAGGACCTTGTACATTGGATGATTGAATTTAGAAGAGAACATCCAGTCAAAAAGGGATATTCAGTAGGATTAGGAAGATAGTCGGTAGGTTTAGGAAGAAGAGTGAGTATAGGATTTGGACCAAAAGTTCTTTAGCAATAGACTTTCGGTTGTTGAGTGAATGTAAATGTCAGCACATATGAAGAGTCAGTCACTATGTTGAACTGGGGAAAATATGTAGAAAAGCAGATATCAATAGAAACATTACGAAATCAGGCAAAGTATAAAGTGAGTGATAGAATTAGACATTTTCAACAGGGTTGAGTTTGAATATATAAATTAGGAAAAAAACAAATATGTAGTCACCAATAGGATTGACAATTGACAGCATTAGGCAACCTGGACATGGATGTTTTTAGAAATCCATGTTCACTTTCCATTTAGGCTTTGGTACAATCATAAGTGTGACCTTTCCATTTTTTGTCCAGAATATTACTGTGATAATGAGGTGACATGAGTATTTCTTTCACCATTTCTGGGAGCAATATATTGAAGATGTAAAATGAGAATCGGGGGTACAAAGAGGTGTACCCTGTTTCTAGGAACATAGAGAAAAAGCATGAATAGACCATACTGTGAATAAATAATATAACTTTTTTGAACTTTAAATAATGAATTAAACTGATATCTGAAAAATTAAAGGAAATTGTATATTGATATACAATCATTCACACCAACCAGGTATATATGTAATGGAAATATTTGTGTTTAGGTTTATCATGAAGAGTGTGTGAGTTTTGCTTCAAAATGATTATGGAAATTCAAAATAATGTGTTTGGAAAGAAGTCTCATGAAAAGACCAGTAAAGAAACCCTGACAATACATGTGTTCTGAAGCAAGAAGTGGTGAAAGTTGAAACAAATGCTTATTAATTTGTGAACTTGTGGATGAAATGTATATCCTGTGATGTGCAAAAACTGAAGAAACAATAATGTACCAGTGTCGAATACAAATGAATGACAAATTACATATCATGTCCCATAGGAGTCTACTTGCATTGATGTTAGACTGGGTCAGTTACTGTAGAATAATTAGGATTTGTATGCACCATTCACTGAAGTTAGTTTTCAGTACTAGGAAACAAATATGTATTTCAGGTGGATGAATATTTCTGATTATAATCTTGTGAAAAGTGGATTATAAATCCACATACATGAACATGAATGAATTTAGAGAGTGTATATTAGACACATATATTTCATATTTTGAAAAATTTGAAGAGTATATCTATATCTATATCTATATCTATATATACACACACACACACACAACACTCACAGACATTAAAGTACCAATATAAATGCCAATCGAAATTCATCAGTAAATATGTATCATCCACAAATGCAAAAATATTTATTTTACTGAACATGAGTTAATGTATAATGTTGTTCTACTAGGACGCTCTCCTATAGGTTGAATTTTCATTTCCAACAGCATTTAGGAGGAGTGAACTCTTCTCACAATTTGTATCTGCCAAGACAGCCACCTCACAAAAATGTACGTGTGATACCTGGTAGGATTCTATATATGCATATAAATATACATGTGTGAATAGGCTACAGAAAAGGGAAACAAGAATTCACATATTTGTTAAGTTTAAAAACACATGGAGAATATTTCAATTAAAATTTGACTAGATTTATAACTCCTACCTTATATAATGCAAATGTCAAGTCCAACTATACAACATGTCTCCTCTGAAGTGCTTGTATTTCCATTGTGTGGGGTTAATTTTCTCCATTATATTAGGATGAATAGTCTGAGACTACTAGGTATGGGTTAGTGTCAGGGATTCAGTATTTCGAATGGAAAATTGGAAAATGAATCCAATGTGTATGTAAATATATGCTGCACAAATATCCTCCCGCTCTCATCCAGAACAATGCCTTGACATTACCTTCACCCCAAGTAAGACACAATTAGAGGAGAAGAGTTACAAAATCAGTGAATACATATCTGGAATGGAAAATGCTCAGGAGTTCACAACCTTGGAGGTGGTAGAGGAGTTTCCAAAACTAAGGGACAGGGTAAACACTCCACAAACATGGAGCTCTGCTGGCCTAAAAACTTTTTGAGAAACTGCCTCTGAGCTTCCACACTTGAAATATATGTTGTTTTCAGGAGATTTGGATTCCTCTGTAGTGAGACCATCAAAGCTGGGTCTGCATCTATGTGACCTGGAGGACATGGTTTCTTATTTTCCAATGAACAAGATGAAGCAGTGCTGAATCCTCTCTTTGTAGGTAAACTGAGGCCACTGGGGACTAAGTGTCTCCCCGTGTGGACTGTGATGCCATTTGGTCCTCCTCCAATTTGTGGTGTTTTTGCTGCTGCACTGTGAGTTTGGTATTTGTTTCATGAAATACTAGGAGCTAAACTGGGACACAGTGCTGGAGGGAGTTCTGTCACGTGTGGTGGGTCAGGGTCTGCAAGAGAATGCACCAACTAGGCTCCTATCTCTCACAGCTTGCCCCATTGCCCCCTTGTCCATATCAACCTGATTCTTAATTTTCTTCTGAAAACTCTCCATATAACAAGATGCCTTTACATATAAGGGTCTGCTGGCTGCACCATGTAAGTTACAAGCCATTTGGAATTCAATGGTAGATCCACATGGCCCTACCACGGATGTTTTATCAAACACCTCCCCACCACTGCTCTAGACCCACTACTCAGCAGGCTCCAACTTACTGGCATCTCTGTTCTACACCATTTTCATGAAACTCAGTAAATCAAGGCACTGTCTGGTATACTCATGATGAGCAACAGGACATCCAATATTTCTCCAGTGCCACCTGGTCATAGGAATTTCAAAAATTTCATGGTATTTATCTAGCCATTTTTCAAGCATGAAGTTGGAGGCACTGTGGGTTTCAGTTCATTCAGCAAACATTAAATGGTGAGGAAGCTCATTTCAATGAAATCTCTGGAGAACTCTCACAGGCACGGCTTCCCAAAGAGTGGACAAAAGGTCACATTAGGCCAGGCCCATTGAGGTCTACAATGTGAGGTCCATGTGTGTTTTGACTCTCAACTATGGCTGCCATTTCTTTAAGAATAAAATCATGTGATATCCTTGCTGAGATTCCCAGGCCTCTGTGGAAATCCACCCGGGGCCTAGGTCTCAGTTTCCAAGAGCAACTTTCATGCGTGGCCTCTTAAAATCCCAACAAAATTCATGGCAATGCTTCTCTGAGTTCAGTTCCAAAACCCAGTCTCTAAGGGGAATCACACCAGAGTTCAAGCCCACGTGGACCCAGTCATTTTTTCCAATGCAACACAAATGACCAAAATTAAAACCAAAACACTCCCACATGGCCTTCATCTTATTCCATATAGTCAATCATCTTAACCTCTGGCTGGAGGTTTCCATGAGGGGCGCAGCCCAAGACAGTGTCCAAAATCAGCTCGTTTGCCCCTCATTTGCCTAAAGTCAGGGTAGCCTGGACACCGTTTCTGTGAACCAGGAGTGAACAAATAAGCCTGCCGTTAATACTTCTTTGTTTCTCCAATTTGAGGCCTACTGATTTTAGGTATCGATTCTTTAGGTGATTTAGAGTTATGCGAAAACACAAGCACCTCTGCAGGGCTTTGAAGAACTCATTTGACCCAAAGAATCCCTATTGTCATTTGATGGAGTGCAGGAACCTAACAGAGGAAGGCAAGAGACTTCATCCACAATGAATGATATTTTTTGCCATTTTGGTTTTGGAAGCTCACATGGGATCATTCTTAAGATCCATCAGGTGCTGAGAATCTAAGTCACAGCTACACACAGGTCCAAGAGGCTGATAAAGAGCCACAGGTGAGGCCCATTCATTTCCATTTGAAAACTGTTTTCTTCAGGCTTCACAAAGGGGTGGCCTGAGGCAAAGACCTTCCTGACATTCAGTGAAACACAACAATAAGTAAGCAAAAGGCCCAAAGCAGGGTTTCTGCACTGAGACTTTCCTGGTCACACTGATATCTGAGTTTTCTGAGATGCTCGCCATTCTCTTCAGCTATCCAGTACATGGCCATGTCACAGAGCTTGGAGGTGGTACATATTTTGGACACAAATCCATGAGCCTATTCTGGAGAGTGGCCAGAATTCAGGAAGAAAACAACAACTTAGAAAGATAGCAGGTGTTGCACATCGATAAGACAAGCTGCAGTCCATTCATATATTGGGCAGGATGAATTATGGGAAGATTTATACTAGACAGGACACATCCATTAATGCATTCTCTTTTCTAATGTCTACAACAACGGACACAGTGGGATACACAGAAAGAGAAACACTCGCCATGTCAAATGACTTACTAGAAACTGTCCATTCCAAACCAAACAAACCGCCTTTCCTATCTATTCTCAGAACATGAGACAAAACAACAAACCCACACCCACTCCCACAAAGGCACCTCCTTCCCCCCAAGTACGTCTGTGACTATCCGGAGTGTCCTCTGACTGGTGGGCCATACTATGTTCCCCCGAAATGGCCTGTCTTCTCTCAGATCTTGTTTCCTTGACCAACTCTGTGAAGATGTCAGGAAAAAGTGGTTAGCCACTACCTGTTTTCTCAGGAAAGGTCCATCTTCAGAGCTCTCCTGGCATTTGGCCATCCTCACATCATTAGGTACCAAGAAAACTGACTCTGTCCTTGGTAAATCCAAACAAGTGAGCCCACTGGGACTGGGACTGGGACTGCCTCTGGGTGCCTGGCTTCTTGGATACCAAGTTCAGAGAGTTCCATCACCAAGGAAATGAGGTATGTCACATTCTTTGGAACTGAATGAGGTCACTGCCTTGGCAACCACTTTGTCCTAACAGTTGCTTCCAAGGGTAACATAAGATGGAGGTTGCCCCTACTTCCTGTGACACTTTCATAAGGTAGAATGTATATCACCATTGGCACCCGGGAACAGCTCTCCACTCAGCCCTGGTTTGGTCCATCTTCTGTACAATAAGAAGAGAGAGAGGCAGATTCAGACACATCCCTTCATCCTGACCAGGTTGTTTGCCATGGAAGATGACTTTTGCTCTCTCAGGTGCTTCATACCTGCCTACAACTTCTCCAGGTATCATTTGTGCATGGACATTTGAGGTTCTCATCAGGTTGAAGGTCCCCAACTTTCCTGTATTGTAAGAACCACTCTGTCTCTGCTCTTCTGTAAAATGATTGAGGGAACAGTGTATACTTGGGGTTAAAAACAGGTTTGATTTGGATTACGAGTGATTCTGTGTGATGAATAATGGTATTGGGAACCTGCAATATTTACAAGAATATAGAGGTGAAATATAAGTAGGAAAACAGAAATCTAGGTATGATTTGAAGCCCACGAGGGTTTTGCCCTTGATTGGGATACTTAGCTTTGAATGATGTTCTGCAAAGATGCCTCAGATAATTCGATATACAATGGCATAGGACCTTGTACATTGGATGATTGAATTTAGAAGAGAACATCCAGTCAAAAAGGGATATTCAGTAGGATTAGGAAGATAGTCGGTAGGTTTAGGAAGAAGAGTGAGTATAGGATTTGGACCAAAAGTTCTTTAGCAATAGACTTTCGGTTGTTGAGTGAATGTAAATGTCAGCACATATGAAGAGTCAGTCACTATGTTGAACTGGGGAAAATATGTAGAAAAGCAGATATCAATAGAAACATTACGAAATCAGGCAAAGTATAAAGTGAGTGATAGAATTAGACATTTTCAACAGGGTTGAGTTTGAATATATAAATTAGGAAAAAAACAAATATGTAGTCACCAATAGGATTGACAATTGACAGCATTAGGCAACCTGGACATGGATGTTTTTAGAAATCCATGTTCACTTTCCATTTAGGCTTTGGTACAATCATAAGTGTGACCTTTCCATTTTTTGTCCAGAATATTACTGTGATAATGAGGTGACATGAGTATTTCTTTCACCATTTCTGGGAGCAATATATTGAAGATGTAAAATGAGAATCGGGGGTACAAAGAGGTGTACCCTGTTTCTAGGAACATAGAGAAAAAGCATGAATAGACCATACTGTGAATAAATAATATAACTTTTTTGAACTTTAAATAATGAATTAAACTGATATCTGAAAAATTAAAGGAAATTGTATATTGATATACAATCATTCACACCAACCAGGTATATATGTAATGGAAATATTTGTGTTTAGGTTTATCATGAAGAGTGTGTGAGTTTTGCTTCAAAATGATTATGGAAATTCAAAATAATGTGTTTGGAAAGAAGTCTCATGAAAAGACCAGTAAAGAAACCCTGACAATACATGTGTTCTGAAGCAAGAAGTGGTGAAAGTTGAAACAAATGCTTATTAATTTGTGAACTTGTGGATGAAATGTATATCCTGTGATGTGCAAAAACTGAAGAAACAATAATGTACCAGTGTCGAATACAAATGAATGACAAATTACATATCATGTCCCATAGGAGTCTACTTGCATTGATGTTAGACTGGGTCAGTTACTGTAGAATAATTAGGATTTGTATGCACCATTCACTGAAGTTAGTTTTCAGTACTAGGAAACAAATATGTATTTCAGGTGGATGAATATTTCTGATTATAATCTTGTGAAAAGTGGATTATAAATCCACATACATGAACATGAATGAATTTAGAGAGTGTATATTAGACACATATATTTCATATTTTGAAAAATTTGAAGAGTATATCTATATCTATATCTATATCTATATATACACACACACACACACAACACTCACAGACATTAAAGTACCAATATAAATGCCAATCGAAATTCATCAGTAAATATGTATCATCCACAAATGCAAAAATATTTATTTTACTGAACATGAGTTAATGTATAATGTTGTTCTACTAGGACGCTCTCCTATAGGTTGAATTTTCATTTCCAACAGCATTTAGGAGGAGTGAACTCTTCTCACAATTTGTATCTGCCAAGACAGCCACCTCACAAAAATGTACGTGTGATACCTGGTAGGATTCTATATATGCATATAAATATACATGTGTGAATAGGCTACAGAAAAGGGAAACAAGAATTCACATATTTGTTAAGTTTAAAAACACATGGAGAATATTTCAATTAAAATTTGACTAGATTTATAACTCCTACCTTATATAATGCAAATGTCAAGTCCAACTATACAACATGTCTCCTCTGAAGTGCTTGTATTTCCATTGTGTGGGGTTAATTTTCTCCATTATATTAGGATGAATAGTCTGAGACTACTAGGTATGGGTTAGTGTCAGGGATTCAGTATTTCGAATGGAAAATTGGAAAATGAATCCAATGTGTATGTAAATATATGCTGCACAAATATCCTCCCGCTCTCATCCAGAACAATGCCTTGACATTACCTTCACCCCAAGTAAGACACAATTAGAGGAGAAGAGTTACAAAATCAGTGAATACATATCTGGAATGGAAAATGCTCAGGAGTTCACAACCTTGGAGGTGGTAGAGGAGTTTCCAAAACTAAGGGACAGGGTAAACACTCCACAAACATGGAGCTCTGCTGGCCTAAAAACTTTTTGAGAAACTGCCTCTGAGCTTCCACACTTGAAATATATGTTGTTTTCAGGAGATTTGGATTCCTCTGTAGTGAGACCATCAAAGCTGGGTCTGCATCTATGTGACCTGGAGGACATGGTTTCTTATTTTCCAATGAACAAGATGAAGCAGTGCTGAATCCTCTCTTTGTAGGTAAACTGAGGCCACTGGGGACTAAGTGTCTCCCCGTGTGGACTGTGATGCCATTTGGTCCTCCTCCAATTTGTGGTGTTTTTGCTGCTGCACTGTGAGTTTGGTATTTGTTTCATGAAATACTAGGAGCTAAACTGGGACACAGTGCTGGAGGGAGTTCTGTCACGTGTGGTGGGTCAGGGTCTGCAAGAGAATGCACCAACTAGGCTCCTATCTCTCACAGCTTGCCCCATTGCCCCCTTGTCCATATCAACCTGATTCTTAATTTTCTTCTGAAAACTCTCCATATAACAAGATGCCTTTACATATAAGGGTCTGCTGGCTGCACCATGTAAGTTACAAGCCATTTGGAATTCAATGGTAGATCCACATGGCCCTACCACGGATGTTTTATCAAACACCTCCCCACCACTGCTCTAGACCCACTACTCAGCAGGCTCCAACTTACTGGCATCTCTGTTCTACACCATTTTCATGAAACTCAGTAAATCAAGGCACTGTCTGGTATACTCATGATGAGCAACAGGACATCCAATATTTCTCCAGTGCCACCTGGTCATAGGAATTTCAAAAATTTCATGGTATTTATCTAGCCATTTTTCAAGCATGAAGTTGGAGGCACTGTGGGTTTCAGTTCATTCAGCAAACATTAAATGGTGAGGAAGCTCATTTCAATGAAATCTCTGGAGAACTCTCACAGGCACGGCTTCCCAAAGAGTGGACAAAAGGTCACATTAGGCCAGGCCCATTGAGGTCTACAATGTGAGGTCCATGTGTGTTTTGACTCTCAACTATGGCTGCCATTTCTTTAAGAATAAAATCATGTGATATCCTTGCTGAGATTCCCAGGCCTCTGTGGAAATCCACCCGGGGCCTAGGTCTCAGTTTCCAAGAGCAACTTTCATGCGTGGCCTCTTAAAATCCCAACAAAATTCATGGCAATGCTTCTCTGAGTTCAGTTCCAAAACCCAGTCTCTAAGGGGAATCACACCAGAGTTCAAGCCCACGTGGACCCAGTCATTTTTTCCAATGCAACACAAATGACCAAAATTAAAACCAAAACACTCCCACATGGCCTTCATCTTATTCCATATAGTCAATCATCTTAACCTCTGGCTGGAGGTTTCCATGAGGGGCGCAGCCCAAGACAGTGTCCAAAATCAGCTCGTTTGCCCCTCATTTGCCTAAAGTCAGGGTAGCCTGGACACCGTTTCTGTGAACCAGGAGTGAACAAATAAGCCTGCCGTTAATACTTCTTTGTTTCTCCAATTTGAGGCCTACTGATTTTAGGTATCGATTCTTTAGGTGATTTAGAGTTATGCGAAAACACAAGCACCTCTGCAGGGCTTTGAAGAACTCATTTGACCCAAAGAATCCCTATTGTCATTTGATGGAGTGCAGGAACCTAACAGAGGAAGGCAAGAGACTTCATCCACAATGAATGATATTTTTTGCCATTTTGGTTTTGGAAGCTCACATGGGATCATTCTTAAGATCCATCAGGTGCTGAGAATCTAAGTCACAGCTACACACAGGTCCAAGAGGCTGATAAAGAGCCACAGGTGAGGCCCATTCATTTCCATTTGAAAACTGTTTTCTTCAGGCTTCACAAAGGGGTGGCCTGAGGCAAAGACCTTCCTGACATTCAGTGAAACACAACAATAAGTAAGCAAAAGGCCCAAAGCAGGGTTTCTGCACTGAGACTTTCCTGGTCACACTGATATCTGAGTTTTCTGAGATGCTCGCCATTCTCTTCAGCTATCCAGTACATGGCCATGTCACAGAGCTTGGAGGTGGTACATATTTTGGACACAAATCCATGAGCCTATTCTGGAGAGTGGCCAGAATTCAGGAAGAAAACAACAACTTAGAAAGATAGCAGGTGTTGCACATCGATAAGACAAGCTGCAGTCCATTCATATATTGGGCAGGATGAATTATGGGAAGATTTATACTAGACAGGACACATCCATTAATGCATTCTCTTTTCTAATGTCTACAACAACGGACACAGTGGGATACACAGAAAGAGAAACACTCGCCATGTCAAATGACTTACTAGAAACTGTCCACTCCAAACCAAACAAACCGCCTTTCCTATCTATTCTCAGAACATGAGACAAAACAACAAACCCACACCCACTCCCACAAAGGCACCTCCTTCCCCCCAAGTACGTCTGTGACTATCCGGAGTGTCCTCTGACTGGTGGGCCATACTATGTTCCCCCGAAATGGCCTGTCTTCTCTCAGATCTTGTTTCCTTGACCAACTCTGTGAAGATGTCAGGAAAAAGTGGTTAGCCACTACCTGTTTTCTCAGGAAAGGTCAATCTTCCGAGCTCTCCTGGCATTTGGCCATCCTCACATCATTAGGTACCAAGAAAACTGACTCTGTCCTTGGTAAATCCAAACAAGTGAGCCCACTGGGACTGGGACTGGGACTGCCTCTGGGTGCCTGGCTTCTTGGATACCAAGTTCAGAGAGTTCCATCACCAAGGAAATGAGGTATGTCACATTCTTTGGAACTGAATGAGGTCACTGCCTTGGCAACCACTTTGTCCTAACAGTTGCTTCCAAGGGTAACATAAGATGGAGGTTGCCCCTACTTCCTGTGACACTTTCATAAGGTAGAATGTATATCACCATTGGCACCCGGGAACAGCTCTCCACTCAGCCCTGGTTTGGTCCATCTTCTGTACAATAAGAAGAGAGAGAGAGGCAGATTCAGACACATCCCTTCATCCTGACCAGGTTGTTTGCCATGGAAGATGACTTTTGCTCTCTCAGGTGCTTCATACCTGCCTACAACTTCTCCAGGTATCATTTGTGCATGGACATTTGAGGTTCTCATCAGGTTGAAGGTCCCCAACTTTCCTGTATTGTAAGAACCACTCTGTCTCTGCTCTTCTGTAAAATGATTGAGGGAACAGTGTATACTTGGGGTTAAAAACAGGTTTGATTTGGATTACGAGTGATTCTGTGTGATGAATAATGGTATTGGGAACCTGCAATATTTACAAGAATATAGAGGTGAAATATAAGTAGGAAAACAGAAATCTAGGTATGATTTGAAGCCCACGAGGGTTTTGCCCTTGATTGGGATACTTAGCTTTGAATGATGTTCTGCAAAGATGCCTCAGATAATTCGATATACAATGGCATAGGACCTTGTACATTGGATGATTGAATTTAGAAGAGAACATCCAGTCAAAAAGGGATATTCAGTAGGATTAGGAAGATAGTCGGTAGGTTTAGGAAGAAGAGTGAGTATAGGATTTGGACCAAAAGTTCTTTAGCAATAGACTTTCGGTTGTTGAGTGAATGTAAATGTCAGCACATATGAAGAGTCAGTCACTATGTTGAACTGGGGAAAATATGTAGAAAAGGAGATATCAATAGAAACATTACGAAATCAGGCAAAGTATAAAGTGAGTGATAGAATTAGACATTTTCAACAGGGTTGAGTTTGAATATATAAATTAGGAAAAAAACAAATATGTAGTCACCAATAGGATTGACAATTGACAGCATTAGGCAACCTGGACATGGATGTTTTTAGAAATCCATGTTCACTTTCCATTTAGGCTTTGGTACAATCATAAGTGTGACCTTTCCATTTTTTGTCCAGAATATTACTGTGATAATGAGGTGACATGAGTATTTCTTTCACCATTTCTGGGAGCAATATATTGAAGATGTAAAATGAGAATCGGGGGTACAAAGAGGTGTACCCTGTTTCTAGGAACATAGAGAAAAAGCATGAATAGACCATACTGTGAATAAATAATATAACTTTTTTGAACTTTAAATAATGAATTAAACTGATATCTGAAAAATTAAAGGAAATTGTATATTGATATACAATCATTCACTCCAACCAGGTATATATGTAATGGAAATATTTGTGTTTAGGTTTATCATGAAGAGTGTGTGAGTTTTGCTTCAAAATGATTATGGAAATTCAAAATAATGTGTTTGGAAAGAAGTCTCATGAAAAGACCAGTAAAGAAACCCTGACAATACATGTGTTCTGAAGCAAGAAGTGGTGAAAGTTGAAACAAATGCTTATTAATTTGTGAACTTGTGGATGAAATGTATATCCTGTGATGTGCAAAAACTGAAGAAACAATAATGTACCAGTGTCGAATACAAATGAATGACAAATTACATATCATGTCCCATAGGAGTCTACTTGCATTGATGTTAGACTGGGTCAGTTACTGTAGAATAATTAGGATTTGTATGCACTATTCACTGAAGTTAGTTTTCAGTACTAGGAAACAAATATGTATTTCAGGTGGATGAATATTTCTGATTATAATCTTGTGAAAAGTGGATTATAAATCCACATACATGAACATGAATGAATTTAGAGAGTGTATATTAGACACATATATTTCATATTTTGAAAAATTTGAAGAGTATATCTATATCTATATCTATATCTATATATACACACACACACACACAACACTCACAGACATTAAAGTACCAATATAAATGCCAATCGAAATTCATCAGTAAATATGTATCATCCACAAATGCAAAAATATTTATTTTACTGAACATGAGTTAATGTATAATGTTGTTCTACTAGGACGCTCTCCTATAGGTTGAATTTTCATTTCCAACAGCATTTAGGAGGAGTGAACTCTTCTCACAATTTGTATCTGCCAAGACAGCCACCTCACAAAAATGTACGTGTGATACCTGGTAGGATTCTATATATGCATATAAATATACATGTGTGAATAGGCTACAGAAAAGGGAAACAAGAATTCACATATTTGTTAAGTTTAAAAACACATGGAGAATATTTCAATTAAAATTTGACTAGATTTATAACTCCTACCTTATATAATTCAAATGTCAAGTCCAACTATACAACATGTCTCCTCTGAAGTGCTTGTATTTCCATTGTGTGGGGTTAATTTTCTCCATTATATTAGGATGAATAGTCTGAGACTACTAGGTATGGGTTAGTGTCAGGGATTCAGTATTTCGAATGGAAAATTGGAAAATGAATCCAATGTGTATGTAAATATATGCTGCACAAATATCCTCCCGCTCTCATCCAGAACAATGCCTTGACATTACCTTCACCCCAAGTAAGACACAATTAGAGGAGAAGAGTTACAATCAGTGAATACATATCTGGAATGGAAAATGCTCAGGAGTTCACAACCTTGGAGGTGGTAGAGGAGTTTCCAAAACTAAGGGACAGGGTAAACACTCCACAAACATGGAGCTCTGCTGGCCTAAAAACTTTTTGAGAAACTGCCTCTGAGCTTCCACACTTGAAATATATGTTGTTTTCAGGAGATTTGGATTCCTCTGTAGTGAGACCATCAAAGCTGGGTCTGCATCTATGTGACCTGGAGGACATGGTTTCTTATTTTCCAATGAACAAGATGAAGCAGTGCTGAATCCTCTCTTTGTAGGTAAACTGAGGCCACTGGGGACTAAGTGTCTCCCCGTGTGGACTGTGATGCCATTTGGTCCTCCTCCAATTTGTGGTGTTTTTGCTGCTGCACTGTGAGTTTGGTATTTGTTTCATGAAATACTAGGAGCTAAACTGGGACACAGTGCTGGAGGGAGTTCTGTCACGTGTGGTGGGTCAGGGTCTGCAAGAGAATGCACCAACTAGGCTCCTATCTCTCACAGCTTGCCCCATTGCCCCCTTGTCCATATCAACCTGATTCTTAATTTTCTTCTGAAAACTCTCCATATAACAAGATGCCTTTACATATAAGGGTCTGCTGGCTGCACCATGTAAGTTACAAGCCATTTGGAATTCAATGGTAGATCCACATGGCCCTACCACGGATGTTTTATCAAACACCTCCCCACCACTGCTCTAGACCCACTACTCAGCAGGCTCCAACTTACTGGCATCTCTGTTCTACACCATTTTCATGAAACTCAGTAAATCAAGGCACTGTCTGGTATACTCATGATGAGCAACAGGACATCCAATATTTCTCCAGTGCCACCTGGTCATAGGAATTTCAAAAATTTCATGGTATTTATCTAGCCATTTTTCAAGCATGAAGTTGGAGGCACTGTGGGTTTCAGTTCATTCAGCAAACATTAAATGGTGAGGAAGCTCATTTCAATGAAATCTCTGGAGAACTCTCACAGGCACGGCTTCCCAAAGAGTGGACAAAAGGTCACATTAGGCCAGGCCCATTGAGGTCTACAATGTGAGGTCCATGTGTGTTTTGACTCTCAACTATGGCTGCCATTTCTTTAAGAATAAAATTATGTGATATCCTTCCTGAGATTCCCAGGCCTCTGTGGAAATCCACCCGGGGCCTAGGTCTCAGTTTCCAAGAGCGACTTTCATGCGTGGCCTCTTAAAATCCCAACAAAATTCATGGCAATGCTTCTCTGAGTTCAGTTCCAAAACCCAGTCTCTAAGGGGAATCACACCAGAGTTCAAGCCCACGTGGACCCAGTCATTTTTTCCAATGCAACACAAATGACCAAAATTAAAACCAAAACACTCCCACATGGCCTTCATCTTATTCCATATAGTCAATCATCTTAACCTCTGGCTGGAGGTTTCCATGAGGGGCGCAGCCCAAGACAGTGTCCAAAATCAGCTCGTTTGCCCCTCATTTGCCTAAAGTCAGGGTAGCCTGGACACCGTTTCTGTGAACCAGGAGTGAACAAATAAGCCTGCCGTTAATACTTCTTTGTTTCTCCAATTTGAGGCCTACTGATTTTAGGTATCGATTCTTTAGGTGATTTAGAGTTATGCGAAAACACAAGCACCTCTGCAGGGCTTTGAAGAACTCATTTGACCCAAAGAATCCCTATTGTCATTTGATGGAGTGCAGGAACCTAACAGAGGAAGGCAAGAGACTTCATCCACAATGAATGATATTTTTTGCCATTTTGTTTTTGGAAGCTCACATGGGATCATTCTTAAGATCCATCAGGTGCTGAGAATCTAAGTCACAGCCACACACAGGTCCAAAGGCTGGTAAAGACACATCTCTTTCCAAAGCAATTAAGCAAAGAGCCATTTGAAAGCTGTTTTCTTCAGGCTTCACAAAGGGGTGGCCTGAGGCAAAGACCTTCCTGACATTCAGTGAAACACAACAATAAGTAAGCAAAAGGCCCAAAGCAGGGTTTCTGCACTGAGACTTTCCTGGTCACACTGATATCTGAGTTTTCTGAGATGCTCGCCATTCTCTTCAGCTATCCAGTACATGGCCATGTCACAGAGCTTGGAGGTGGTACATATTTTGGACACAAATCCATGAGCCTATTCTGGAGAGTGGCCAGAATTCAGGAAGAAAACAACAACTTAGAAAGATAGCAGGTGTTGCACATCGATAAGACAAGCTGCAGTCCATTCATATATTGGGCAGGATGAATTATGGGAAGATTTATACTAGACAGGACACATCCATTAATGCATTCTCTTTTCTAATGTCTACAACAACGGACACAGTGGGATACACAGAAAGAGAAACACTCGCCATGTCAAATGACTTACTAGAAACTGTCCACTCCAAACCAAACAAACCACCTTTCCTATCTATTCTCAGAACATGAGACAAAACAACAAACCCACACCCACTCCCACAAAGGCACCTCCTTCCCCCCAAGTACGTCTGTGACTATCCGGAGTGTCCTCTGACTGGTGGGCCATACTATGTTCCCCCGAAATGGCCTGTCTTCTCTCAGATCTTGTTTCCTTGACCAACTCTGTGAAGATGTCAGGAAAAAGTGGTTAGCCACTACCTGTTTTCTCAGGAAAGGTCCATCTTCAGAGCTCTCCTGGCATTTGGCCATCCTCACATCATTAGGTACCAAGAAAACTGACTCTGTCCTTGGTAAATCCAAACAAGTGAGCCCACTGGGACTGGGACTGGGACTGCCTCTGGGTGCCTGGCTTCTTGGATACCAAGTTCAGAGAGTTCCATCACCAAGGAAATGAGGTATGTCACATTCTTTGGAACTGAATGAGGTCACTGCCTTGGCAACCACTTTGTCCTAACAGTTGCTTCCAAGGGTAACATAAGATGGAGGTTGCCCCTACTTCCTGTGACACTTTCATAAGGTAGAATGTATATCACCATTGGCACCCGGGAACAGCTCTCCACTCAGCCCTGGTTTGGTCCATCTTCTGTACAATAAGAAGAGAGAGAGGCAGATTCAGACACATCCCTTCATCCTGACCAGGTTGTTTGCCATGGAAGATGACTTTTGCTCTCTCAGGTGCTTCATACCTGCCTACAACTTCTCCAGGTATCATTTGTGCATGGACATTTGAGGTTCTCATCAGGTTGAAGGTCCCCAACTTTCCTGTATTGTAAGAACCACTCTGTCTCTGCTCTTCTGTAAAATGATTGAGGGAACAGTGTATACTTGGGGTTAAAAACAGGTTTGATTTGGATTACGAGTGATTCTGTGTGATGAATAATGGTATTGGGAACCTGCAATATTTACAAGAATATAGAGGTGAAATATAAGTAGGAAAACAGAAATCTAGGTATGATTTGAAGCCCAGAAGGGTTTTGCCCTTGATTGGGATACTTAGCTTTGAATGATGTTCTGCAAAGATGCCTCAGATAATTCGATATACAATGGCATAGGACCTTGTACATTGGATGATTGAATTTAGAAGAGAACATCCAGTCAAAAAGGGATATTCAGTAGGATTAGGAAGATAGTCGGTAGGTTTAGGAAGAAGAGTGAGTATAGGATTTGGACCAAAAGTTCTTTAGCAATAGACTTTCGGTTGTTGAGTGAATGTAAATGTCAGCACATATGAAGAGTCAGTCACTATGTTGAACTGGGGAAAATATGTAGAAAAGCAGATATCAATAGAAACATTACGAAATCAGGCAAAGTATAAAGTGAGTGATAGAATTAGACATTTTCAACAGGGTTGAGTTTGAATATATAAATTAGGAAAAAAACAAATATGTAGTCACCAATAGGATTGACAATTGACAGCATTAGGCAACCTGGACATGGATGTTTTTAGAAATCCATGTTCACTTTCCATTTAGGCTTTGGTACAATCATAAGTGTGACCTTTCCATTTTTTGTCCAGAATATTACTGTGATAATGAGGTGACATGAGTATTTCTTTCACCATTTCTGGGAGCAATATATTGAAGATGTAAAATGAGAATCGGGGGTACAAAGAGGTGTACCCTGTTTCTAGGAAAATAGAGAAAAAGCATGAATAGACCATACTGTGAATAAATAATATAACTTTTTTGAACTTTAAATAATGAATTGAACTGATATCTGAAAAATTAAAGGAAATCGTATATTGATATACAATCATTCATTCCAACCAGGTATATATGTAATGGAAATATTTGTGTTTAGGTTTATCATGAAGAGTGTGTGAGTTTTGCTTCAAAATGATTATGGAAATTCAAAATAATGTGTTTGGAAAGAAGTCTCACGAAAAGACCAGTCAAGAAACCCTGACAATACATGTGTTCTGAAGCAAGAAGTGGTGAAAGTTGAAACAAATGCTTATTAATTTGTGAACTTGTGGATGAAATGTATATCCTGTGATGTGCAAAAACTGAAGAAACAATAATGTACCAGTGTCGAATACAAATGAATGACAAATTACATATCATGTCCCATAGGAGTCTACTTGCATTGATGTTAGACTGGGTCAGTTACTGTAGAATAATTAGGATTTGTATGCACCATTCACTGAAGTTAGTTTTCAGTACTAGGAAACAAATATGTATTTCAGGTGGATGAATATTTCTGATTATAATCTTGTGAAAAGTGGATTATAAATCCACATACATGAACATGAATGAATTTAGAGAGTGTATATTAGACACATATATTTCATATTTTGAAAAATTTGGAGAGTATATCTATATCTATATCTATATCTATATACACACACACACACACACACAACACTCACAGACATTAAAAAGTACCAATATAAATGCCAATCGAAATTCATCAGTAAATATGTATCATCCACAAATGCAAAAATATTTATTTTACTGAACATGAGTTAATGTATAATGTTGTTCTACTAGGACGCTCTCCTATAGGTTGAATTTTCATTTCCAACAGCATTAAGGAGGAGTTAACACTTCTCACAATTTGTATCTGCCAAGACAGCCATCACACAAAAATGTACGTGTGATACCTGGTAGGATTCTATATATGCATATAAATATACATGTGTGAATAGGCTACAGAAAAGGGAAACAAGAATTCACATATTTGTTAAGTTTAAAAACACATGGAGAATATTTCAATTAAAATTTGACTAGATTTATAACTCCTACCTTATATAATGCAAATGTCAAGTCCAACTATACAACATGTCTCTGGAGAACCTTTGGATGTCCTGTTGTTTATCATGAGTATACTAGACAGTGCCTTGATTGACTGTGTTTCATGAAAATGATCTAGAACAGACATGCCAGTAAGTTGGTGCCTGCTGAGTAGTGTGCCTAGAGCAGTGGTGTGTATGTGTGTCATAATACATCTCTGATGTGGCCATATGGATTTGCCATTGGCTTCCAAATGGCTTGTGACAGACATGGTGAGGCCAGCAGACACTAATATGTAAGGGTGTCTTGTTATATGGAGAGGTTTCTTGGCAATGTTAAGAATCAGGTTGCAATAGACAAGGGAAAAAGCTATGTGGGATAGAAGCCTGGTTGGTGCATTCTCCTGCAGACCCTGACCCACCACATGTGGCAGAACTCCATCCAGCACTGTGTCCCTTTTGAACTCCTTGTATTTCGTGAAGCAAATACCAAACTCCCAATGCAGGAGAAAGAAAAACCATGAAAAAGTGGAGGATGACCAAATGGCTTCACAGCCCAGATGGGGAGAGACTTAGCACGCACTGGTCACATTTTACTTAAAAGAGAGAATTCACCACTGCTGCCTCATGTTCATTAGAAAATAAGAAACCATGTCCTCCAGGTCACATAGAATCAGACCCAGCTTTGATGGTCTCACGACAAAGGAAGCTAAAGCTCCTGAAAACAACATATATTTCAAGTGCCCAACCTCAGAGGCAGTTTATCAAGAAGTCCTTTAGGCCAGCAGAGCTCCATGTTTGTGGAGTTTTTAACCTGTCCCTTACTTATGGAAACTTCTCTACCACATCCAAGGTTGTGAACTCATGAGCATTTTCCATTCCAGTTATATATTCACAGATTTTATAACTCTTCTCCACTAATTGTGTCTTACTTGGGGCGAAGGTAATGTCAAGGCATTGTTCTGGATGAGAGAGGGAAAATATTTTGTGTAGCACATATTTGATAGACATTGGATTCTTTTTCCTATTTTCCATTCAAAATACTGAATCCCTGACACTAACACATACCCTACTAGACTCTGACTACTAATCCTAATATGATGGAGAAAAATAACCCAAATAGAACAGAAATACAAGCAGGTCAGAGGAGGCATGGTGTATTTTTGAACTTTTCTTTTGCATAATAAATGGTAGGTGTTATAAATCTAGTGAATTTTTATTTGGAATAGTTTTCAATGTGTTTTTAAAATTAACAAATATGTGAATCCCTGCCTCCCTTTCTCTGTAGCCTATACAGCACATGTATTTTTATATGTACATATAGAATCCTACCTGGTATCACACGTACATTTTTGTGAGGTTGCTGACTCGGCAGATATAAATTGTGTGAAGAGACTACCCCTCTTAAACGCTGTTGGAACTAAAAATTCAACCTATGGGTGAGCTTCCTAGTACAACAACATTATACATAATTCCATGTTCAGTAAAGTATATATTTTTGCATCAGTAGATGTTATATATTTCATTATAAATTTCATTTGGCATATATTGCTACTTTTTTATGTTTCTCTGTGTGTTTTTTTGGTATATATATATATACTCTCCTGATTTATCAAAACATGAAATATATGTGTCTTATATACACTCTCTACATTCATACATTCATTCATGTTCATGCATGAGGAAATATAATCAACTTTTCTCAAGATTATTATTGGAAATATTCATCCACCTGAAATACATATTTGTTTCCTTGTACTGACAACTCACTTCTGTGAATGGTGCATACAAATCCTAATAATTCTACAGTATCTGACCCAGTTTAACATCAATGCCTGTAGATTCCTATGGGACATGATGTGTATTTTGACGTTCATTTATATTCAACACTGCTACATTAATATTTCTGCAGTTTTTGCACATAATAGGATATATATTTCATCCACAAGTTCACAACTTTATAGGTATTTTTTCACTTTTAATCATTTCCTGCTTCAGAACACATGTATTCCTCCCGGTTTCTTGACTGGTCTTTTCATGAGACTTCTCTGCAAACACATTTTTTTTAAATTTCATAATCAGTTTTGAAGCAAAACTCACACACTTTTCATGATAAACCATAAATCTAATATCACCATTAGAAGCATAACTGTTTGGAATGGATGATTGTATATCAATAATAGGTTTCCTGTATATTTTCAGAAATCAATTCAATCCATTATTTAAAGTTCGAACCAGTTATATTATTTATTCACAGTATGGTCTATTCATGCATTATCTCTATATTCATAGGCACAAGGTACACCTATTTGTACCCCCAATTAATTTATACGTCTTCAAAATATTGCTTTCCTACATATTTTACCCAGTTCATCATTGTGACTGACTCTTCACATGTGCTGACATTTACAGTCACTCTCTACCTGAAACCCTATTGCTAAAGAACTTTTGGTCCAAATCCTATACTCACTCTTTTATCTAAACCTACCGACTATTTTCCTAATCCTACCGAATATCCCTTTTTGACTGGATGTTCTCTTCCACATTCAATCATCCAAATTAGAAGGTCCTATGCCATAGTATATTGATTTAACTGAGACAACTGTGCAGGACATAAATCAATGCTAAGTATTCCAATCAAGGGCCCAATGCCCTTCTGGGCTTCAAAACTTACCTAGATTTCTGTTTTCATACTTATATTTCACCTATATATTCTTATAAATATCGCAGGTTCCTAATACAAATATTCATTCCAGAGAATGATTCCTAATCCAAATTGAACATGTTATTAACCCTAACCATACACTTTTCCCTCAATCTAATTTTACAGAAGAGCAGGGACAGAGTTGGTCTTACAATACAGGAATATAGGCGATGTTCCAGCTGCTGAAAACCTAAAAGGTCCATGCCTAAATGATCCTTGGAGAAGATGTAGGCAGCTATGAAGGACATGAGAGAGCAAAAGTCATCTTCCATGGCAAACAACCTGGTCAGGTTGATGGGATGTGCTGAATTAGCCTCTCTCTTCCTAATGTAGAGAAGATGGACCAAACCATGCCTGTGTGGAGAGCTGTTCCCCGGTGCCTATGGTTGATATACCATTCTAACATATGAATGAGTCACAGCAAGTAGAGGCAGCCTCCATCTTTTGGGAACCATGTAAGCAACTGTTAAAACAAAGTGGTTTCTAAGGCAGTGACTTCATTCAGATCTTGAAGAAAGTGACATCACCTTACAGTTTTGGTAATGAAAGTCTGTGATCTTGGGATCCAGGAAACCAGGCACACAGAGTCAAACCCACTCCTGTCCCAGTGGGCTAACTTGTTTGGATTTAACAAGACAGAGTCACTCTTTCTTTGTACCTACTGATGTGAGGACAGCCAAATGCCTGGAAACTATGAAGACTGGCCTTTCCAGAGAAAGCAGGTAGTTTCTCACCATGGGCTCCTGACAACTTCACAGAGTTGGCCAAAGAGACCAAATTGGAGACAGGACACGCAATTTTGGGGGAACATGGTATGGCCCACAAGTCAGAGGACACTCCGGATAGTCACAGACCTACTTGGGGAAAGGAGGTGACTTTTTGGGTGTGAGTGTGAGTTTGTGGTTTTGTCTCATGTTCTGAGAATAGTTAGGAAAGCTGGTTTGTTTGTTTTGGAGTGGACTGTGTCTAGTAAGTCCTTTGACAACGTGAGTGTTTCTGTGTCTATATATCATAATGTGTCCGTGATTGTAGACATTAGAAAAGAGAATGCATCAATGGATGTGTCCTGTCTACGAGAAAGCTTCAAAGCATTCATCCTGTGCAATTTATGAATGGACTGCAGGTTGCCGTATGGATGGGCAACTCCTGCCATCTTTCTAAATTCCTGTTTTCTTCCTGAATTCTGGACACTCGCCAGAATATGCTCATGATTTTGTGTCCAAGATATGTACCACCTCCATCTCTGTGACATGGCCATGTACTGGATAGCTGATGGGAATGGCGAGTATCAGAAAACTCAGATATCAGTATGCCCAAGAAAGTCTCAGTGGAGAAACCCTGCTTTGGGCCTTTTGCTTACCTATTCTGTTGCCCTGAATGTCAGGAAGGTTTTGCCTCAGGCCACACTTTGTGAAGCCTGCAGAAAATAGTTTTCAAATGGAAAAGAATGGTCATTACCTGTGCCTCTTGGCTTAATTGCTTTGGAAATGGATGTTTCTGAATCAGCCTCTCAGCCCTATGTGAGGCTGTGGCTTAGATTCACAGCACATGATGGGTCTAAAGAAAAATCCCATGTGTGCATCCCAAACCAAAATGGACAAAAGAGCTGTCAGAGTAGTTCTTACAATACAGAAAAGTTGGGGACCTTCCACCTGATGAGAACCTCAAATGTCCATGCACAAAAGATACCTGGAGAAGTTGTAGGCAGGTATGAAGCACCTGAGAGAGCAAAAGTCATCTTCCATGGCAAACAACCTGGTCAGGATGAAGGGATGTGTCTGAATCTGAATCTCTCTCTTCTTATTGTAGAGAAGATGGAAAAAACCAGGGCTGAGTGGAGAGCTGTTCCCGGGTGCCAATGGTTGATATACATTCTACCTTATGAAAGTGTCACAGGAAGTAGGGGCAACCTCCATCTTATGTTACCCTTGGAAGCAACTGTTAGGACAAAGTGGTTGCCAAGGCAGTGACCTCATTCAGTTCCAAAGAATGTGACATACCTCATTTCCTTGGTGATGGAACTCTCTGAACTTGGTATCCAAGAAGCCAGGCACCCAGAGGCAGTCCCAGTCCCAGTCCCAGTGGGCTCACTTGTTTGGATTTACCAAGGACAGAGTCAGTTTTCTTGGTACCTAATGATGTGAGGATGGCCAAATGCCAGGAGAGCTCTGAAGATGGACCTTTCCTGAGAAAACAGGTAGTGGCTAACCACGTTTTCCTGACATCTTCACAGAGTTGGTCAAGGAAAGAAGGTCTGAGAGAAGACAGGCCATTTCGGGGGAACATAGTATGGCCCACCAGTCAGAGGACACTCCGGATAGTCACAGACCTACTTGGGGGAAGGAGGTGCCTTTGTGGGAGTGGGTGTGGGTTTGTTGTTTTGTCTCATGTTCTGAGAATAGATAGGAAAGGCGGTTTGTTTGGTTTGGAGTGGACAGTTTCTAGTAAGTCATTTGACACGGCGAGTGTTTCTGTTTCTGTGTATCCCACTGTGTCTGTTGTTGTAGACATTAGAAAAGAGAATGCATTAATGGATGTGTCCTGTCTAGTATAAATCTTCCCATAATTCATCCTGCCCAATATATGAATGGACTGCAGCTTGTCTTATCGATGTGCAACACCTGCTATCTTTCTAAGTTGTTGTTTTCTTCCTGAATTCTGGCCACTCTCCAGAATAGGCTCATGGATTTGTGTCCAAAATATGTACCACCGCCAAGCTCTGTGACACGGCCATGTACTGGATAGCTGAAGAGAATGGCGAGCATCTCAGAAAACTCAGATATCAGTGTGACCAGAAAAATCTCAGTGCAGAAACCCTGCTTTGGGCCTTTTGCTTACTTATTGTTGTGTTGCACTGAATGTCAGGAAGGTCTTTGCCTCAGGCCACCCCTTTGTGAAGCATGAAGAAAACAGTTTTCAAATGGAAATGAATGGGCCTCACCTGTGGCTCTTTGCTTAATTGCTTTGGAAAGAGATGTGTCTTTATCAGCCTTTGGACCTGTGTGTGGCTGTGACTTAGATTCTCAGCACCTGATGGATCTTAAGAATGATCCCATGTGAGCTTCCAAAACCAAAATGGCAAAAAGTATCATTCATTGTGGATGAAGTCTCTTGCCTTCCTCTGTTAGGTTCCTGCACTCCATCAAATGAGAATAGGGATTCTTTGGGTCAAATGAGTTCTTCAAAGCCCTGCAGAGGTAATTGTGTTTTCGCATGACTCTAAATCACCTAAAGAATTGATACCTAAAATCAGTAGGCCTGAAATTGGAGAAACAAAGAAGTATTAACGGCAGGCTTATTTGTTCACTCCTGGTTCACAGAAACGGTGTCCAGGCTACCCTGACTTTAGGCAAATGAGGGGCAAAGAGCTGATTTTGGACACTGTCTTGGGCTGCGCCCCTCATGGAAACCTCCAGCCAGAGGTTAAGATGATTGACTATATGGAATAAGATGAGGGCCATGTGGGAGTGTTTTGGTTTTGATTTTGGTCATTTGTGTGTCATTGGAAAAAATGACTGGGTACACGTGGGGTTGAACTCTGGTGTGATTCCCCTTAGAGACTGGGTTTTGGAAATGAACTCAGAGAAGCATTGCCATGAATTTTGTTGGGATTTTAAGAGGCCACGCATGAAAGTCGCTCTTGGAAACTGAGACCTAGGCCCCGGGTGGATTTCAACAGAGGACTGGAAATCTCAGCAAGGATATCACATGATTTTATTCTTAAAGAAATGGCAGCCATAGTTGAGAGTCAAAACACACATGGACCTCACATTGTAGACCTCAATGGGCCTGGCCTAATGTGACCGTTTGTCCACTCTTTGGGAAGCCGTGCCTGTGAGAGTTCTCCAGAGATTTCATTGAAATGAGCTTCCTCACCATTTAATGTTTGCTGAATGAACTGAAATCCACAGTGCCTCCAACTTCATGCTTGAAAAATGGCTAGATAAATACCATGAAATTTTTGAAATTCCTATGACCCGGTGGCACTGGAGAAACATTGGATGTCCTGTTGCTGATCATGATTATACCAGACAGTGGCTTGACTTACTGAGTTTCATGAAAATGGTGTAGAACAGAGATGCCAGTAAGTTGGAGCCTGCTGAGTAGTGGGTCTAGAGCAGTGGTGGGGAGGTGTTTGATAAAACATCCGTGGTAGGGCCATGTGGATATACCATTGGATTCCAAATGGCTTGTAACTTACATGGTGCAGCCAGCAGACCCTTATATGTAAAGGCATCTTGTTATATGGAGAGTTTTCAGAGGAAAATTAAGAATCAGGTTGATATGGACAAGGGGGCAATGGGGCAAGCTGTGAGAGATAGGAGCCTAGTTGGTGCATTCTCTTGCAGACCCTGACCCACCACACGTGACAGAACTCCCTCCAGCACTGGGTCCCAGTTTAGCTCCTAGTATTTCGTGAAACAAATACCAAACTCACAGTGCAGCAGCAAAAACACCACAAAAAGTGGAAGAGGACCAAATGGCTTCACAGTCCACATGGGGAGACACATAGTCCCTAGTGGCCTCAGTTTACCTACAAAGAGAGGATTCAGCACTGCTTCATCTAGTTCATTGGAAATAAGAAACCATGTCCTCCAGGTCACATAGATGCAGACCCAGCTTTGATGGTCTCACTACAAAGGAAGCCAAATCTCCCGAAAACAACATATATTTCAAGTGCAAAACTCAGTGGCAGTTCCTCAAAAAGTTTTTAGGCCAGCATAGCTCCATGTTTGTGGAGTGTTTACCCTGTCCCTTAGTTTTGGAAACTGCTCTACCACCTCCAAGGTTGTGAACTCCTGAGCATTTTCCATTCCAGATATGTATTCACTGATTTTGTAACTCTTCTCCTCTAATTGTGTCTTACTTGGGGTGAAGGTAATGTCAAGGCATTGTTCTGGATGAGAGCAGGAGGATATTTGTGCAGCATATATTTACATACACATTGGATTCATTTTCCAATTTTCCATTCGAAATACTGAATCCCTGACACTAACCCATACCTAGTAGACTCAGACTATTCATCCTAATATAATGGAGAAAATTAACCCAACACAATAGAAATACAAGCACTTCAGAGGAGACATGTTGTATTGTTGGACTTGACATTTGCATTATATAAGGTAGGAGTTATAAATCTAGTGAAATTTTAATTGAAATATTCTCCATGTGTTTTTAAACTTAACAAATATGTGAATTCTTGTTTCCCTTTTCTGGAGCCTATTCACACATGTATATTTATATGCATATATAGAATCCTACCAGGTATCACACGTACATTTTTGTGAGGTGGCTGCCTTGGCAGATACAAATTGTGAGAAGAGTTCACTCCTCCTAAATGCTGTTGGAAATGAAAATTCAACCTATAGGAGAGTGTCCTAGTAGAACAACATTATACATTAACTCATGTTCAGTAAAATAAATATTTTTGCATTTGTGGATGATATATATTTACTGATGAATTCGATTGGCATTTATATTGGTACTTTTTAATGTCTGTGAGTGTTGTGTGTGTGTGTTTGTGTGTGTGTGTGTGTGTATATATATATATATATATATAGATATAGATATAGATATAGATATAGATATACTCTCCAAATTTTTCTAAATATGAAATATATGTGTCTAATATACACTCTCTAAATTCATTCATGTTCATGTATGTGGATTTATAATCAACTTTTCACAAGATTATAATCAGAAATATTCATCCACCTGAAATACATATTTGTTTCCTAGTACTGAAAACTAACTTCAGTGAATGGTGCATACAAATCCTAATTATTCTACAGTAACTGACCCAGTCTAACATCAATGCAAGTAGACTCCTATGGGACATGATATGTAATTTGTCATTCATTTGTATTCGACACTGGTACATTATTATTTCTTCAGTTTTTGAACATCATAAGATATACATTTGCCAAGGCAGTGACCTCATTCAGTTTCAAAGAATGTGACATACCTCATTTCCTTGGTGATGGAACTCTCTGAACTTTGTATCCAAGGAGCCAGGCACCCAGAGGCAGTCCCAGTCCCAGTCCCAGTGGTCTCACTTGTTTGGATTTACCAAAGATAGAGTCAGTCATTCTTGGTACCTACTGAAGTGAGGATTACCAAATGCCTGGAGAGCTCTGAATAGGGAGCTTTCCTGAGAAAGCAGGTAGTGGCTCTCCACTTTTTCCTTACAACTTTACAGAGTTGGCCAAGGAAAACAGATCTGAGAGAGGACAGGCCATTTTGGAAGGACAGAATATGGCCACCAGTCAGAGGACACTCTGGTTAGTCATACACCTATGGGGAAGGAGGTGCCCTTTTGGGAGTGGGTGTGGGTTTGTGGTTTGTCTCATGTTCTGAAAATAGGTAGGAATGGCGGTTTGTTTGTTTTGGAGTGAACTGTTTCCGGTAAGTCGTTTGAAGAGGTGAGTGTTTCCATGTCTGTGTATCCCACTGTGCCTGTGGTAGTAGACATGAGAAAAGAGAATGCAGCAATGGATGTGTCATGTCTAGTATAAAGCTTCCCAGCATTCATCCTGCCCAATTTATGAATGGAGTGTGGCTTGCCTTATGCACGGGCAACACCTAATACCTTCCTAAGTCCCTGTTTTCTTCCTGAATTCTGGCCACTCTCTAGAATAGGCTCATGGTTATGTGTCCAAGATATGTACCAAATCCAAGGTCTTTGACATGGCCATGTACTGGATACCTGAATGGAATGGCCAGCATCTCAGAAAACTCAGATATCAGTGTGACCAGGAAAGTCTCAGTGGAGATACCCTGCTTTGGGCCTTTTGCTTACCTATTGTTCTGTTGCCCTGAATATCAGGAAGGTCTTTGTCTCATGCAACCCCTTTGTTAAGCCTGAAGAAAACAGTTTTCAAATGGAAATGAATGTGCATCACATCTGGCTCTTTGCTTAATTTCATTGGAAAAGGATGTGTCTGATTCAGGCCCTTTGCCCTGTTTTAGGCTGTGACTTAGATTCTCAGCACCTGATGGATGTAAAGAAAGATCCCATATGTGCATCTAAACCAAAATGGAAAAACGTTCAATCAATGTGCATGAATTATATTGCCTTCCTTTGTTAGGTTTCTGAAATCCATCATGTCAGAATAGGGATTCTTTGGGTGAAATGAGTTCTTCAAATCTCTTCAGAGGGGCTTGGCTTTTCTAATGACTCCAATTCACAAAAAGAATCTAGACCCCACAGTCAGAGAGCCTCAAATTGGAGAAGCGAAGCAGTATTAAGGGCAGGCCTATTTGATCACTCCTGGTTCACAGGAAGGGTGTCCAAGCCACCCTGACATTCGGCAAATGAGGGGCAAGGGAGCTTATTTTGGACACTGTCTTGGGATGTGCCTCTCATGAAAACCTCCATCCAGATGTTATGATGAGTATCTTTATGGTAGAAGATGAGGGCCATGTAGGAGTGTTTTGGTTATAATTGTGGTCATTTGTGTGGCAGTTGGAAGAGATGACTGGGTAAACCTGGGCTTGAATTCTGCTGTGATTCCCCTTAGAGACTGAGTTCTGGAACTGACCTCAGAGAAGTATTGACATGAATTGTGTTGGGATTTTAGGAGGCCAGGAATGAGAGTTGCCATTGGAACCTGGGATCAAGGCCCAGAGTGGCTTTCCACAGAACACTGGGAATCACAGCCAGGATATTACATGATTTTATTCTGAAAGACTTGGCAGGCATAATTGAGATTCAAAACACACTTGGACCTCGCTTTGTAGACCTCAATGGGCCTGGCTTCATGTGACTTTTTGGCCACTCTTTGGGTAGACTTGCCTGTGAGAGTGCTCCAGAGATTTCCCTGAAATTAGCTTCCTCACCATTTAATGGTTCCTGAATGAATTGAAACCAACATTGCCTCCAAATGCATCTGTGAAAAAATGCTAGATAATTACCATGAAATTTTAGAAATTCCGATGACCAGCTGGCACTGGAGGACCTTTGATGTCCTGTTGATGATCATGAGTATAACAGACAGGGCCTTGATTGACTGGGTTTCATGAAAATGGTGTAGAACAGAGATGCCAGTAAGTTGGGGCCTGGTAAGTAGTGGGCCTAGAGCTGTGTTATGCAAATGTGTGATAAAACATCTGTGGTGGGGCCATGTGGATCTTCCATTGGCTTCCAAATGGCTGTGACTGACATGGTGCAACCATCACACCCATATATGTAAAGGCATATTTTTATATGGAGACGTTTCAGAGCAATGTTCAGTATCATGTTGCTATTGTCAAGGGGGCAAGCCACTTGAGATAGAACCCTGGTTGGTGCATTCTCCTGGAGACCCTGCCAACCACACCTTACAGAACTCCCTTCAGCACTGTGTCCCATTTGAACTCGTTGTATTTCATGAAGCAAATACCAAACTCCCAGTGCAGCAGCAAGAAACACCACGAAAATTGGAGGATGACCATTGGTTTCACAGTCCACACGGGAAGACCCTTAGCCCTCAGTGGCCAATGTTTACCTACAAAAAGAGAATTCATCACTGCTGCCTCATTTTTATTTGAAAATAAGTAACCATTTCCTCCAGGTCACATACATGCAGATCCAGCTTTGATGGTTTCACTACAAATAAAGCTAAAGCTCCTGACAACAACATATATTTCAAGTGCCCAACCTCAGAGGCAGATTCTCAAAAAGTCTTTTGGCCAGCAGAGCTCCATGTTTGTGGAGTGTTTACTCTGTCTCTTACTTTTGGAAACTCCTCTACCACCTCCAAAGATGTGAAATCTGGAGCATTTTCCATTCTAGATATGTATTCACAGATTTTCTAACTCTTCTCCTCTAATTGTGTCTTACTTGGGGCGAAGGCAATGTCAAGGCATTGTTCTGGAGGAGAGTGGGAAGATTTTTCCGTAGCATATATTTGCATACACATTGGATTCAGTGTCCTATTTTCAATTCAAAATACTGAATACCTGACTCTAACCCATACCCTACCAGACTCTGACTACTAATCCTAATATGATGGAGAAAAATAACCCATAAAGAATAGAAATACAAGCAGTTCAGAGTAGGCATGGTGTATAGATGGACTTGCCTTTTGCATGATACAGAGTTGGAGTTATAAATCTAGTCAATTGTTTGTTGAAATAGTTGTCCTTGTATTTTTAAGGTTAACAAATATGTGAATTCCTGTCTCCCTTTCTCTGTATTCTTATATGCACATATAGATTCCTATCTGGTACCACACGTACATTCTTGTGAGGTGGCTGACTTGGCAGATACAAATTGTTAGAAGAGATCACTCCTACTAAACCCTGTTGGAACTGAATATTCAACCTATGGGTGAGCTTGCTAGTTGAATAGCATTATACATAAATCCATGTTCAGTAAAATGAATATTTTTAGATCTGTGGATGGTATATATTTTATAATGAATTTTGATTGACATATATATTGCTACTTTTTTGTCTGTGTGTGTGTTTTATGTATATGTATATATATATATATATGTATATATATATGTATATATATATATATATATATATATATATATATATATATATATATACACTCTCCAGATTTTTCAAAATATGAAATATATGTGTCTTATATTCACTCCCTAAATTCATTCATGTTCATGTATGTGGATTTATAATCAACTATTCACAAGATTATTCTCAAAATATTCATCCACCTGAAATTTGCCCAATGCTCTCAAATGTCAATCCTATTTGTGACTACATATTTGTTTCTTCCTAAGATTATATATTTAAACTCAACCCTGTTCAAAATGTCTAATCCTATCACACACTTTATACTTTGCCTGATTTTGTAATGTCTCTATTGATATATGCTTTCCTACATATTTTCCCCACTTCATCATTGTGACTGACTCTTCACTTGTGCTGACATTTACATTCACTCTCTAATCGAAATCCTATTGCTAAGAAACTTTTGTTCCAAATCTGATACTCACCCTTCTTCCTAAACTTACTGACTATCTTCCTAATGCTACAGACTATCCCTTTTTGGCTGGATGTTCTCTTCTACATTCAATCATCCAAGTAAACGTGGTGCGAGCTTCAGAGGAGGAGACTACCAACAGGCTATCTCATGCAACATCAAAGGGTTTATTGGGTGTCCAGAATGCTGGGGTTCAGAGCTCACCTGAATAGAGCAGATAGCCCTGAGAATAGCTGAAGTAGAGCTTATATACTTTCCCTGGAGAGAGAAGGGAGGGAATTGTATTGATGGGTCAGGGCGAGTGGGCGGTTTGCATGCAACTGGGAGAGGGAGTACATTCTGCAATTTGGCAGCTGGGGATAGAACATTCTGGGAACAAGTTTTGCAAACATTTCTCAAGATTTCAACAGTGTTCTGTTAAGCATACAGAAAAACAAGATGTGACAAGTACCTATTTTATTAATATTTCATTCCCCACTTCTTCTTCTGGCTAATTTTAATCATAAAAATGATCATTGGAGGGTGTCACATTCAATGTCTGCTGGTGGGGTATTACCATAAGTTTAACTCCTCCAATTTGAGCCTGGAGAAAAGATATTACACGGTTGAGCAAACAGGGTTTTATAGTTAGCAATAATATAAGGATTATTATTGGACCGGCCAGGGTTGATAAAAACGTTGTTAACCAGGGGGACTGTGTGAACCAAGACTCAAGCCACCCTTTTGGGCCCTCTCTCATTTGTTGATGCTCTTCAAGGTGTCTTTTAAATTTACTCATAGATTTTATTACGACTCCAGTATAGTCAGCATAAAAACAACATTCTTCCCTCAATGCAGCACAAAGGCCCCCTTCTCTAATGAAGAGGAGGTCCAACCCTCAACTCTTCTGTAAAACAACTTCAGAGAGAGAGGTTAAAGTTTCATGCAAAGCCCTGAAGGAGGTTTCTAATATCTTACTTTTGCTCTATTGCTGCTTCTAATTGGGTCATCTTTTGTGTCCCATGGACAATGCCACTGGTTCCTCTGCCCACCCGTGCAGCAACTCCTATTCCTAATAGGATGGCTAAAGTGAGGGATATATGTTCCCAGTGGAACCGGTTGTATGCCCCCCCATTTGATCTTCAAATGAATCTGCGTCATGATAGAGCACTCTGGGAAACATCTGCACCATTACACAATTTATCACATATCCTGATCATTTCATGAAAACATAAACGATGTTTAAGTATATAGAATTATGCTGTTGTAGGCACTGACAAAGCAAGGCACCTAAGATAGCACTCAAGAGAGGGAAACAGTCCTATTTGGTTGCAACCGGATTCAGAGGGCATTGCTTATATTGTAATCAATTAATCCCCTGAAACTCAAGTTTAGGTAGTTTCAGAATTTTGTACCCAACATATAAGGGATGGGGCTCAGAAGTTCACAGTCTTCAGAAGTTTAAAAAAGCAGTATTTGTTTCTGTTTTTCCTTCTGTTCTGGGCAAGTTAACTTTTCAAGGACACCTGGGAGGAGGAGAGCTTTTTCTTCCCTTTCTTATTTTCCCCCTGCCAGCTGTTACCATGGAGCCCGGTTGGTAATTTCTTTATCTTAGAAATGTAGCCATCTCTGTGAAGCCCCAGCTGAAGGCCAGAGGACTTGTTCACATATTTTGTGAAAAACTAGTTAGGGGTTGTCTAGCTTAGAAGTACTGAGATTTTTAGCCAGTGGCCAAGTAGAACAGGGCAATACGAAAGAGAAAGTTTATCTACATTAAAGTCTTTATTGGGACTGTTTTGCTGAAAGTTCAAAACTCAGCCATGGTGAAGACTTCTGAAGAAGGTCATTTAAGACTTTTCTGTGGGCCTGGTACAGAGGGGGAAAGACGGGGAAGGTGGGGCTGAGAGCACCTCCGAGGATCTGAGAATGAGGGAAAAGAGAGATGTAAAAGAATAATGCGAAAGGGTATTGGGAATTTCCTAGCAGCAAACTTGAGCAGTAGATCAGGTAGAGCAGAGTGAAAGACGGGAGTGAGGATCCCAAAATCCTGTGAGGGACTTTAAATTTTAGTAACCTGTTTTCAGTGATGACAAAGCAACTTTAAAGGCCAATTATATTACATCTTGGATAAGGGTCTCAGGGCTCTCCTCAGCTCGATTGAGCATTGGGTTAGCTGGTAAGAGGACCTGGTGGGACCCGGTGAGGGCACTGACAGGAGATGAGAGGAATGAGTCGGTGGAGCGGTACCTATGTACCTGCTACCTCAGCAAGGGGGCGATGGTCTGAGAACTGGTGGAGCTTTGGGTTTCTGATCTAGTTATTGGAGGGGAGAAATCAAGTTGCTGAGATGGGAGTGACAGCAGAGGGTCTGGAGCAGAAGGCTGAGGATAATGATCTATTGGAGAAGCATAGTTCAGGATGTGAGTGAGGGAGGGAAAAGGCTTCCACATAGGGGAATTTCCTTTCACTCTTTTGAGCACTTGCAGAAGTTAAAAAGGTCACGCAAAATTTGAGGATCTAGAGACCCCTCTGGGTGCCATAGTTTTTGGTTGTCTAATTGGTAATGTGGCCAATGCTGTGTACTGAATTTGATGAAGAATTGGGGTTCCATCAGGCAGCCCCTGTATGCACACATTCCCATGACATACAGAAAAAGTCGGCTTTTCCCCCACACAGCCATTACTCTTTGTGGCTTTGATAGTCTGCCAGGCAAACTTAGTAATCTAGACTAGCCAACCTGCATCTGGCTCGCGTGTCCCTACATCCATAATGTTTGTTTCCATTATCTATGGTACAGAAGGGATTTAATGGTATTTTAGTGGGATCCTCTTCATCAGGGATATCACAATAGGAAATACCTATAGCCAGCTAACAAATGTCTGGGTTGAGAGATGGCCACCAGGTCCCTAAGGGGGCTGTATGCGAGATAGACCATACTTCTTTTCCAGTAGGATTTGTGATCAGCCATCACTGCTTAATGGGCTGATGAGGGTTAGGACTACTTGTAGCCAAGGGGAGAGTATATAACCTTATTCACATTGCGAATACACAATTTGAAACTGTTACCAGTCTTTTTCAGTTTCCAGAAAGATTCTGTACAGGCAGCAGGCTTGAGATGAGAGGTATGGATCCAGGAAGTGATTCTGTTTACGTTTACCACTGTAGGTGTTATAATAGCACCTGGTATGGTCCTTTTCAGCTGGGTACCAGGGATGACACCTGATATCATCTTACATAGATGAAATCTCTTACTTGATATGGATGTGGAATCCCCTGGTTCCCAGTTGGGTAGGCAGTGGCCAGCTGTTTTCACAGGTATTACTGAGTTCTTTCAAGATCTTTAAGTCTGTCAAGCAAGGGGGTGTGGAAAGGATCTTTAGGTCTTACAGTTGGGCTTAGGTCCCCTACTGGAGGAGGGCCACTATAAAGAATTTCACATGTGGTAAGGTTACTCAAAGAAACAAAGGGATTTTTTCTTGCATGAAACATTGCATAAGGCAGGAGCATAGTCCAATCTTATGCTGGTCTCTAAGCTTAATTTCGTTAAGGTCTCTTTAATGGTTCTATTCATTCTTTCTACTTGTCTTGAACTCTGTGGTCTATAAGCACAATTTAACTTCCAATTAATCCCCAGGTTCCTGGCTAACCCCTGACTTACCTGGGTCATGAACATCGGTCCATTGTCAGATAATATTACCGGCTTAGCTTCCTCCAATGGTAGAGAGGCTTAGTCAGCAGCAGCGGAATCACTTAGAGTGTGTTGTGTGTTAGGGGACGAGGGCAGGGGATAAGGAGGGGGGGAAGAGTCCAGTAGAGTCAAATCTGTGACTCAGGGAGAACAGAGGGTGGAGGAGGAGGAGGTTGACAGGGTTTGAGAGATCATGGGGGAAGGAGTAGGAGCAGAGGTAGGGCAAGGAAAGGCTTCACCCATGGAGGAGGAGATTTGCAGAGGTCCTGCCAAGTTAAGATATATGGCTGTTGATCCGGATGGCTATGTGGCGCTGGCTGAAAGACAATACCTCTACTTTTTAAATTAGTGGGAAGTAGAAAGATCCTTCTAGGGGCCATACGACTCCAAAGATGGGCCATTCTGAGGCACAGAGATTCTGCCAGGTCCAGCGTTTTACTAAAAAAAGAAAGATTCTGAGCCCTTAAGCGGACTTTGGTCCAGTGATCAAGGGTCAGGGACAGAGGCATTGACGTGCTCTGTTCCATAATGAAAGTTCCACAAACAGTAAAAGCAAGGACACACGACACAGATAAGACAAGACCATAAACACAGGCAATGAACGTCCAACACTGAGACCAGGAATGAGTAGCCGGCAAAACCCAATGGTATGGCAATAACGAATCTAAAAGAAAATATCACTGAGTCGAGAAGACTATTGTTCCTTGATTTCCCGAGTTCTCTGCGGGGTCCTCCAGAGAGGTGCCCTTTGTCTCTGTGACATGTCTCTCAGCCACCGTCGGAGAGAGCCCAGGCTCTTCATCGCCAGCAATTTTGCCAAACCCTAACAAGAAACCTGAAACCAGAAAGAGGTGCCTTACTTGCTCCGAGAGGAGCCCGTTGGGGTCTCTCGTCCGCCACTGCTGGAACTCAGTGGAACCTCAATATGTAAAGGTCAGGCGAGTGTCAGAGGAAGATACTACCAAGAGACTGTCTCATGCAACAGCAAAGGGTTTATTTGTGGTCCAGCATGCTGGAGCTCAGAGCTAAATTAAATAGAGCAGAGACCTCTGAGAACAGCTTAAGCAGAGCTTATATACTTTCCTTGGAGAGGGAAGAGAGTGAAGTTCAGTGATGGGTAAGGGCGAGTGGGCGGTTTGCATGACACCGAGTGAGGGAGTACATTCTGCAGTTCGGCTGTTGGGAACAGTACATTCTAGAACAAGATTAGCAAACATTTCTCAAGATTTCAAAAGTGTTTTGTTAAGCATACAGAAAAACAGGAAGTGACAAGTACCTATTTTATTAATTTTATTAACCTTTCACTACCGACTATGCCTTTTTGACTTGATGTTCCTTCTACATTAATTCATGCAACGTACAAGGTGCTATGCCATTGTATATCGATTTATCTGAGACAACTCTGCAGAACGTAATTCAACACCACGTATCCCTATCAAGGGCCCAATGCCCTTCTGGGCTTCAAATAAGACTTAAATTTCTTTTTTCATACATATATTTCACCTATATATTCTTCTACACATAGCAAGTTCCCAATACGATCATTCATCCAGCAAAATGATTTCTAACCCAAATCGAGCATGTTTTTAACCATAACCGGACACTGTTCCCTCAATCTAACTTTACAGAAGAGCAGGGAAGGAGTTGATATTACAGTACAGAAATGTAGAAAAACTTCCACCTGCTGAGAACCTCAAAGGTCCATGCAGAAATGATCCCTGGAGAAGATGTAGGAAGCAATAAAGGACCTGAGAGACCAAAAGTCATCTTCCATGGCAAACAACCCGGTCAGGATAAAAGGTTGTGTCTGAATCAGATTTTTTTTTAATGTAGAGATCATGGACCAAACCAGGCCTGTGTGGAGATCTATTCCTGGGTGCCTTTGGTTGATATACCATTCTAACTTGTGAAAATGTCACAGGAAGTAGGGGCAGCCTCAATCTCTTGGGACCCTTGGAAGCAACAGTTAGGACAAAGTGGCTGCCAAGACAGTGCCCTCATTCAGTTCAGGAAGGAAGTGACCTCACCTCACTTTCTTGGTGATGGAACTCTCTGAACGTGGGATCCAGGAAGCCAGGCACACAGAGCCAGTCCCAGTCCCAGTCCCAGTGGTCTCACTTGTTTGGATTTACCAAGGACAGGGTCAGTATTTTTTGGTACCTACAGATGTGAGGAAGGCCAAATGTCAGGAAAGCTCGGATGCAGGGCTTTTCATGAGAAAGCAGGTAGTAGCTCACCTTTGGCTCCTAAGAAGTTCACAGAGTTGCCCAAGGAGACAAGATCTGAGACAGGAAAGGCCATTTTGGGGGAACATATTATGGCCCACAAGTCAGAGGACACTCTGGATAGTCACAAACCTACTTAGGGGAAGGAGGTGCCTTTGTGGGTGTGGTTGTGGGTTTGTGGTTTTGTCTCATTTTCTGAGAATAGGTAGGACAGTCGGTTTGTTTCATTTGAAGTGGACTGTTTCTAGTAAGTCTTTTCACAGGGCGAGTGTTTCTATGTCTGTGTATTCCACTGTTTCCGTGGTTGTAGACATTAGAAAAGAGAATCCATCAATGGATGTGTCGTGTCTAGTAGAAATCTTCTCAGCATTCATATTGCCCCGTTTATGAATGGACTGTAGCTTGCCTTATCGATGAGCAACACCTGCTACCTTCCTAAGTTTCTATTTTCGTCCTGAATTCCGGCCAATCTCAAGAATAGGCCCATGGTTTTGTGTCCAAGATATGTACCACCTCCAAGCTCTGTGACATGGCCATGTACTGGATAGCTGTAGGGGATGGCAAGCATCTCAGAAAACTCAGATATCAGTGTGACCAGGAAAGTCTCAGAGGAGAAACCCTGCTTTCTGCCTTTTGCTTACCTATTGTTCTGTTGCCCTGAATGTCAGGAAGGTCTTTGCCTCAGGCCACCCCTTTGTGAAGCCTGAAGAAAACAGTTTTCAAATGGAAATGAATGGGCATACCTGTGGCACTTTCCTTAATTGCTTTGGAAAGGGATGTGTCTGAATCAGGCCCTTGGCCCTGTGTGTGGCTGTGGCTTAGATTCTCAGCACCTGATGGATCTAAAGAAAGTTACCATGTGTGCATCCAAAAGAAAATTCGCCAAAAGAGCAATTATTGGGATGAAGTCTCTTGACTTCCTCTGTAAGGTTCCTGACTTCCATCAAGTGAGAATGGGATCCTTTGGGTCAAAAGAGTTCTACAAAACCTGCAGAGGCTAGCCCATTGTGCTTGGGTTTTCTCATGACTAAAATTCACATAAAGAATCTAAACCCCACAGACAGTAGTCCTCAAATTGGAGCGGTATTAACGGCAGGCCTATTTGATCACTTTTGGTTCACAGGATGGGTGTCCAGGCCACCTTGACTTTAGGCAAATGAGGGGCAAAGGAGCTTATTTGGGACACTGTCTTGGTCTGCACCCCTCATGGAAACCTCCAGCCAGATTATGATGAGTGTCTATATGAAAGAAATGAGGGCCATATGGGAGGGTTCTTGTTTTAATTGTGGTAATTTGTGTGGTAGTTGGAAGAGATGACTGGGTCCACCAGGGCTTGAACTCTGGTGTGATTCCCCTTAGAGACTGAGTTCTGGAACTGACCTCAGAGAAGTATTGCCATGAATAGTGTTGGGATTTTAGGAGACCACGCATGAGAATCGGTTTTGGAAACTGAGATCTAGGCCCAGGGTGGCTTTCCACAGAGCTCAGGGATTCTGAGCCAGGATATCACATGATTTAATTCTTGAAGACTTGGTAGCCATAGTTGAGAGTCCAAACACACATGGACCTCACATTGTATACCTCAATGGGCCTGGATTCATGTGTCCTTTTGGCCACTCTTTGGGAAGGCTTGCCTGTGAGTGTTCTCCAGAGCTTTCATTGAAATGAGCTTCCTCACCATTTAATGGTTCCTGAATTAAATGAAACCCACAGTGCCTCCAACTTCATCCTTGAAAAATGACTAGATTAATACCATGAAATTTTTGTAATCCCCATGACCAGGTGGTACTGGATAACCTTAAGATATCCTGTTGCTGATCATGAGTATAACAAACAGTGCCTTGATTGACTGAGTTTCGTGAAAATGGTGTAGAACAGAGATGCCAGTAAGTTGGAGCCTGCTGGGTAGTGGGCGTAGAGCAGTGGACTATAGGTGTGTAAATAAATATTTTTGGTAGGACCACCTGGATCTTCCATTGGCTTCCAAATCTTGCGACTGACATGGTGCAGGCAGCAGACCTTTATATGTAAAGGCATCTTGTTATATGTAGAGGTTTCAGGGCAATCTTCAGAATCAGGCTGCTATAGTCAAGGGGAAAGCTATATGGGATAGAAGCCTGGTTCGTACATTCTCTTGCCGACCCTGACCAACCACACATGACAGAACTCCCTCCAGCATTGTGTCCCAGTTGAACATATTGTATTTCATGAAGCAAATACCAAATTCCCAGTGCAGCAGTAAGAAACACCCTGAAAAGTGGAGGATGACCAAATGGCTTCACAGACCACACGGGAAGACACTTAGCTCCCAGTAGCAACAGTTTACCTACAAAGGGAGATTTCAGACCTGCTGCCTCATGTTCATTACAAAATAAAGAACCATGTCCTCCAGGTCACATAGATGCAGACCCAGATTTTTGGTGTCACTACAAACGAAGCTAAATCTCCTGACAATTACATATATTTCTTTTTCTTTTTTAAATTAATTTTTATTGTAGGTTGTTCAAAACAGTACATACTTCTTGATATATCAAATTTCACACTTTGATTCAAGTGGGATATGATCTCCCATTTTTACTCCATATACAGATTGCAGAATCACATCAGTTGCAGAACCATTGATTTAAATATTGCCATACATATATTTCTTGTGCCTAACCTCAGAGGAAGTTTCTCAATAAGTCTTTAGGTCAGCACAGCTCCATGTTTCTGGAGTGTTTACCCTCTCCCATACTTTTGTAAACTGTTTTACCACCTCCAGTGTTGTGAACTCCTGAGCATTTTTCATTCCACATATGTATTCACAGGTTTTCTAACTCCTCTCCTCTAATTGTGTCTTACTTTTAGCGATGGTTATGTCAAGGTATTGTTCTGGATAAGAGAGGGAAGATTTTTGTGTATCACATGTTTGCATACACATTAGATTCATTTTCCTATTTTCCATTTGAAATACTGAATCCCTGACACTAACCCATACCCTACTAGACTCTGACTACTAATCCTAATATCATGGAGAAAAAAAAACCTAACTGAATAGAAGTACAGTCCTTTTATAGGAAGCATGGTGTATATTTGTATTTGTCTTCCTCTTTATCAAGAGTATGTGTTTTAAATTTAGTAAACTTTTCATTTTAATATTTCTCCATGATTTTTTAAAGTTATCACATATGTAAATTCCTGTCTCCCTTTCTCTGTATCCTATTCAGCACATGTAATTTTTTTATGCATATACAATATCCTACCTGGTATTACACGTAGATTCTTGTAAGATCACTGACTTTGGAATATAAAAATTGTGAGAAGAGATGACTCTCCCTAAATAATGATGGAACTGAAAATTCCACCTATGGGTGAGCTTCCTAGTGAAAAACACTGTACATAAATCCATGTTCAGTAAAATGAATATTTTTGGATTTGTGAATGAATTATATTTCATGATGAATATCGATTGGCATATATATTGCTAAATATTAATGTGTGTGTGTGTGTGCATGTGTGTGTGTGTGTGTGCGTGTGTGTGTGTGTATATTCTACGGATTTTAAAAAAATATGAAAAATATGTGTCTTATTATACACTCCCTAAATTCATTCATATTCATTTATGTTCATTTAAATTCAAATTTTCACAAGATTATTCTCAGTAATATTCATACACCTGAAATATATTTTGGTTTCCTACTACTGAAAACTAAGTTCAGTGGATGGTGCTTAAAAATCCTAATATTTCTACAGTAACTGACCCAGTTTAACATCAATGCAAGTAGATTGCTATTGGACATGATGTGTAATTTGAAGTTCATTTTTACTCAACACTGGTACATTACTATTTCTTCAGTTTATGGACATCATAGGATGTATTTTTTCATCCACAACTTCACAAATTTTTTTGGCATTTGGTTCACTTTCAATTACTTACTACTTCAGAACACATGTATTCCTCCATGTTTCTTTACTGGTCTTTTCACTAGACTTCTTTCTAAACACATTATTTTCGATTCCATAATCATTTTTGAAGCAAAACTCACTCTTCACGATAAACCGTAACCCTAATAATACCATTGCATATATAACTCGTTGGAATGATGGTATATATATCAGTATAAGATTTCCAATATATTTTCAGATGCAAACTCAATCCATTATTTAATGTTGGATCCAGTTACATACTTTATTCACAATATGGTCTATTCATGCATCATCTCAATAATCATCAACACAAGGTACACCTATTTGTATCCCCAGTACTAATTTATAAGTTTCCAGAATATTACTCCCCTTTATGGTGGAAGAAATACTTATGTCACATGATCGACATATACATTTTACCACAGTAGTATTCTGGACACAAAATGCAAAGGTCACACATATGATTGTACCAAAGCCTAAATGGAAAGTGACCATGGATTACTAAAAGCATCTATGTCCAGGGTGCCTACTGCTCTCAAATGTCAATCCTATTGGTTACTACATATTTGTTTCTTCCTAAGATTATATATTTAACCTCAAGCCTGTTGAAAATATCTAATCCTATCACTCACTTTATACTTTTCCTGATTTCCTAATGCCCCTATTGATATCTGCTTTCCTACATATTTTTCCCAGTTCATCATTGTGACTGTCTCTTCACATGTGCTGACATTTACATTCACCCTCTAACTGAAAACCAATTGCTAAAGAACATTTGGTCCAACTCCGAGACTCACTCTTCTTCCTAAACCTACTGACTATCTTCCTAATCCTACAGACTATCCCTTTTTGACTGGATGTTCTCTTCTACTTTCAATCATCCGAGGTATAGGGTCCTATGCCATTGTATATCGATTTATCTGAGACCTCGGTGCAGAACATAATTCAATCTAAGTATACCAATCAAGGGCCCAATGCCTTTCTGGGCTTCAAATCTTTCCTAGATCTCTGATCTCATACATATATTTCACATTTATATTCTTATAAATATCACAGGTTCCCAATACCATAATTCATCCAGCAGAATGACTCCTAACCCAAATCGAACATGCTATTAACACTAACCATACACTGTTCCCTCAATCTCACTTTACAGAAGAGCAGGGACAGAGTTGGTCTTAAAATCCAGGAAGGTAGGGTATCATCCACCAGCTGAGAACCTCAAAAGTCCCTGCAGAAATAATCCCTTGAGTAGGTGTAGGCAGGTATGAAGGATCTGAGAGAGCAAAAGTCATCTTCCATGGCAAACAACCTGGTCAGGTTGAAGGGATGTGTCTGAATTAGCCTCTCTCTTCCTAATGTAGAGAAGATGGAACAAACCATGGCTGTGTGGAGAGCTGTTCCCCGGTGCCTATGGTTGATATACCATTCTAACTTATGAATGAGTCACAGCAAGTAGAGGCAGACTCCATCTTTTGGGAACCTTGGAAGCAACTGTTAAAACAAAGTGGTTTCCAAGGCAGTGACTTCATTCAGTTCTTGAAGGAAGTGACCTCACCTTACATTATTGGTGATGAAAGTCTGTGATCTTGGGATCCAGGAAACCAGGCACACAGAGTCAAACCCACTCCATGTCCCAGTGGGCTCACTTGTTTGGATTTAACAAGACAGAGTCACTCTTTCTTGGTACCTACTGATGTGAGGACAGCCAAATGCCTGGAAACTATGAAGACTGGCCTTTCCAGAGAAAGCAGGTAGTTTCTCACCACGGGCTCCTGACAACTTCACAGAGTTTGCTAAAGAGACCAGATCGGAGACAGGACACGCCATTTTTGGGGAACATAGTATGGCCCACAAGTCAGAGGACACTCCGGATAGACACAGACCTACTTGGGGGAAAGAGGTGCCTTTTTGGGTGTGAGTGTGAGTTTGTGGTTTTGTCTCATGTTCTGAGAATAGTTAGGAAAGCTGGTTTGTTTGTTTTGGAGTGGACTGTTTCTAGTAAGTCCTTTGACAACGTGAGTGTTTCTGTGTCTATATATCATACTGTGTCCGTGATTGTAGACAGTAGAAAAGAGAATGCATCAATGGATGTGTCCTGTCTACGAGAAAGCTTCAAAGCATTCATCCTGTGCAATTTATGAATGGACTGCAGCTTGCCGTATGGATGGGCAACTCCTGCTATCTTTCTAAATTCCTGTTTTCTTCCTGAATTCTGGACACTCTTCAGAATACGCTCATGATTTTGTGTCCAAGATATGTACCACCTCAATCTCTGTGACATGGCCATGTACTGGATAGCTGATGGGAATGGTGAGTATCTCAGAAAACTCAGATATCAGTATGCCCAAGAAAGTCTCAGTGGAGAAACCCTGCTTTGGGCCTTTTGCTTACCTATTCTGTTGCCCTGAATGTCAGGAAGGTCTTTGCCTCAGGCCACCCCTTTGTGAAGCCTGAAGAAAACAGTTTTCAAATGGAAATGAATGGGCATCACCTGTGGCTCTTTGCTTAATTGCTTTGGAAAGGGATGTGTCTGAATCAGCCTCTTGGCCCTGTGTGAGGTTGTGGCTTAGATTCTCAGCACCTGATGGATGTAAAGAGAGATCCCATGTGTGCATCCAAAACCAAAATGGCCAAAAGAGCAATTATTGTGAATGAAGTCTCTCGCATTCATTTGTAAGGTTCCTGACCACCATCAAGTGAGAATCCGGATCCTTTGGTTCAAATGAGTTATGCACAGCCCTGCAGAGGCTAACCCATAGGTTTTTGGGTTTTCTCATGGCTCCAAATCATATAAAGAATCTATACCTGACAGTCAGTAGGCCTCAAATTGGAGATGCAGAGTAGTATTAACAGCTGGCCTATCTGATCACTCCTGGTTCACCGGATGGGTGTCCAGGCCACCTTGACTTTAGGCAAATGAGGGGCAAGGGAGCTTATTTTTGACACTGTCTTGGGCTGCACCCCTTATGAAAAACTCCAGCCAGAGGTTATGATAAGTGTCTATATGGAAGAAGATGAGGGCCATGTGGGAGTGTTTGGTTTTAATTGTGGTCATTTGTTTGGCGGTTGGAAGAGATAACTGGATCCACCTGGGCTTGAATTCTGGCATGATTCCTCTTAGAGACTGAGTTCTGGAATTTACCTCAAAGAAGTATTGTCATGAAATGTGTTGGGATTTTAGGAGGCCACGCATGAGATGCGCCCTTGAAAACTGAGATCGAGGGCCAGGGTGTCTTTCCACAGTGCAGTGAGAATCTCAGCCAGGATATCACATGATTTTATTTTGAAAGACTTGGCAGCCATAATTGAGAGTCTAAACACAAATGGAACTCATATTGTAGACCTCAATGATCCTGGCTTCATGTGACCTTTTGGCCACTTTTTGGGAAGCCTTGCCTGTGAAATTTCTCCAGAGATTTCATTTAAATGAGCTTCCTCACCACATAATGGTTCCTGCATTAATTGAAACGCACAGTGACTCCAACTTCATCCTTCAAAAATGGTTAAATAAATACTATCAAATTTCTGAAATTCCCATGACCAGGTGGCACTGGAGAACCTTTGGATATCCTGTTGCTGAACATGAGTGAAATAATTCCCGATGCAATGACACTTCACCGGGAGAATTCCAATTTTATTGCTAAAAGCTGTGTGCTTATATAGAACTAAGGGGGAGATGGTATGGCTTAGATAAATGGCAGCAACCCGTTTATTGACAAGTTCTTTCAAATATCAGCTCCAGAGCCCAGGAATTAGTTCTCATTGGGGCTAAGGTTCCCCACAAGCGAGATTTGAAATTGGCGCTGGCGGGAGAGTTCACAAGGGCGGGAACTTTTTGCGCCACTGCAGAAATGAAGAAGGTAGGAAGAAGAAGTCCTTAGGCACCATGTTGGGGTTTTTCTCTGGGGTATGGCTGCCATTTATTCTTTTCCCAACATTCCACCCTTTTTGTTTTCTTAGGAAGTGGGGTGTCGTTTGTCAGATCTGCCTGCTTCCTGCTGTGTGGGGGTCGTGTGGGGCCTAGAAAGAGAAGTGGAGGAATGCTCAGGGGGCAGGTATGGGGATATCATGGCAGCCAGAAATAAAACCCAGTGGCTATAGACAGCTATTTTCATAGGGGTGAAGTCAATGAATGTTCCCTGAAGCCAAAGATGTCGATGGCATGGAACCAGTCCTGGATGGAAGAGGTTGTTGGTATCAGCCACTGGTCCTGTAACAGAGACTCAAGGAAATACTGGAAGCGTTGCCTGGACATGGTGTCGCCAGCACCTGAAGAAGATCAGAGCGAATAAAAACAGAATGAAGATAAAAATTAAAGCAAATGTCAATTTTTGGCAGAAGTTCCATGTGGGGGGACTGACATAGAAGAGGCCAAGGGCCATGAGAAAGCTTAGAAGGTGGTAAAGACTATGAATCCAGGATGGCAGATTAAGAGGTTCTCCGAGCTCGTTGTCTCCCGCTGTCTAATACCCGTTGCATTCCATCGTGCCTGGTAGTGAGCTTCATCACTGAGTGAACTGTTCTCTTGGAGATGTTGGGGATTCATCGGTCATCAGAGGCTGGTAGTGACTAAGCAAAAGCTGGTTGAAAGTTTGATTAGGAATTTTATGCAGTTGGGTTTGAAGGCACTTCATTATGCAGGGCAAGAGAGCACAAAAAAGGAGCATCCAAATAAGGGGACCCAAGATATGTAGTAAGTACATGGCAAGATAGGATTGGAAGAACCCCGTTATGGGATTGGAGGAGGTAGGTTTGAGCAATTGGGTCGATAATTCCTGCAATTTAACAACATTTTTTTTATTAGCCCAGATTCATTAACATAATAGCAAAATTCCTCTCTGAGGAATAGGCATGTAACCCCTTTTTCTGCAGTGAGAAGATCAATTGCCCTTTGGTTCCGTAAAGCCACTTGTGCCAATGAAGTAACCTGCCGCTGCAAGGAACCCAGAGACTCAGCCATGGTATTGAGTGTTTCCTGCAGTTTTTGTTGAAGGTCATTGGATCCCATAGAGCATGACCTATAGCTCCACCAGAGAGTCCGAGACCCGTCACTGAGGTTGTTAAAATGAGGCCTACCAGAACCGGCAGAAAGACTACCCTACGGGTGCGGGAAGGTAGGGCCAACTGTCAGAATTCGGTGGGAGTATACAAAGATAGCTGAGGAACTACAGTAACCAAGAAACAGGCGCCAGAGACATTGATGGTTGAGGTACTTAAAGAACCATTACACCAGAGGAAATGTCCAGGTTGCATAAACACAGGGCTCTATGGGGTGCTGTAGCTCAAGGAACAAATGGGTAAAGGATTCATTATTGGCAGGTGGAAACAGATGAAAGGAAATAAAGTATTGGTGGAATAACTTTCCCACAGTGGGATACGTGACACATGTAGGGGTTGTCCTTTTTAGAGAAATTGTAGGGTTTTGCTGGAATATTTCCTGCCGCTAATGGGACTGCTGCTAGAAGTGGACGACTAAGTGAAGCACAGAGAAAGCACTGAGAAGTAGGCACAGAAAGACGGGTGGAGTTTAATAATCAAAAAGTTTGGTGTAGCAAATTGAGCCATGTGGGAGGGGGACCTGAGAGGGTTGAAGGTTCTGAATCCTCTTTGGATGAGCTATGGATATGATCTCGAAGTTTTGATTCTGAGTCCTTAATGTGTTCGACTACCTGGATGGTTGCCTTAGGTTGCGTAATGAGGGTGCGGCCAATAGTCATCCACCCTGTGGGTCTGACTGACGTTGTCCGAGCATAGACAGCAAACTCAACATAGCCCCAACGTTTGGCCTTGGGGTCAGGTTTATCTAAAGTATACCATCCATTGTTACTGGATGAAGAGCCTTTATGCCACTTTATGTAACTAGAAGTCCACCCTTCAGGGTAACCAAATGAGTGGTAAGAATAGCTACCACGTTCATCATGGAACATGCATGACCAATAGGGGCACCCATTATATATCTCAGGCCACCAATGACAATAGTCTTTTGTTTGATCAAAAAGGAAGCAAATGAAAGGCCAGTTCCAGCTACCAGGGACGAAGGTCCTTGAAGGTGACAATTTTAGGGAAATAGAGGTGCAGTTGTGGATGAAGCAAGTAGTTGCATCCACTGCGCAGACCTTCTGCATGCCATGTTCTGAGTATCGTTCCCGAAAAGTGAATAAATGCATGGTAGGTGAGGAGGGTAAAGACCAGTCCTGACAGAGCACAGAAAATAAGCAGAGCACAAAAAACAAGCAGTTAGAGAAGACTAGGGTGTTGGGAGAGCTCATTGTGCCTTCTTTAAGAGGAATTGGGCTGCAAGGAAAACCGTGTGAGCCACAACTAAAATGGGTGAGATGGGTGTGGAGAGCAGGAGTAAAGGGGAGGTTCAGTAGGTGATTCTTGGAGTTCCTCTGGGGTGGCCCTGTCTTCAGCAGGTGGGGCCTCCTGGTGATGTGGCTTCAACCTAGACATGTGAATCCAGGGAGTGAGACAGTTGTCTGGTAAGGAGAGTTTGGCGGCGGTAAGGGTAAAGAGAATGACAGGATAGGGGCCTTCCCATTTTGCGGCAAGAGTCCCTTTCTCCTCTGGGGTATTATAATAGACTAGACTAACAGGTGTTAAGGGAGGAGTGTTTGGAGAGGAGACTGGGTCCGGAAGAAGCCAGTCCTGATATTTCCAGAGTTCCGAGCGGAGATGGAGCAAGAGAGGCAAAGACAAATCTCGGGTGAGAGGTCCTTGTGAAATGACCAACACAGGGGTTATAAGAGGTCTTCCATACATTATCTCAAAAGGAGACAGTAAAGATGGTTTCTTAGGGAGAGCTCTGATTCGAAGCAAAGCCAAGGGAAGGAGTTTGAACCAGTCTATGTTTAATTCCATTGTCAATTTGGTAAGGACTTCCTTTAGAGTACGATTTACCCTTTCCACTTTCCCTGAAGCCTGGGGGAAATATGGACAGTTGAAATGCCACTTGAAGGAGAGGGCTTGAGAGACCTTTTGTGTGATCCTAGAAGTAAACTCAGGGCCATTGTCATATTGTAGGGAAGTGGGCATACCAAACCTGGAGATGATGTCTGTCAGTAAGATTGAAGCTACAGTGGAAGCCTTTTTATTGGAAGTGGGAAATGCCTCAACCCAACCAGAGAAAGTGTCCACAAAGACAAGAAGGTATTTAGTGCGCCATACTGTGGGCATGTTGGTGAAGTCTACCTGCCAGTCAGCAGCGGGAATGTGTCCCCGGGCTTGGTGGAAAGGGAAAGGTTTGGGCCTTAAAGGAGTATGAGGGTTGGTCCGCTGACAGATCTGACAATTAGAGGCTATATTCTGTAGCATGGCTTGTCAGAGGGGGTGAGGGAAAAGAAACTCTGTAAAAAGAGGGTCAAAGACTGAGAATTGGAAAGGAATAGAGTATGAAGGAACTTGAATAGATGCTTGTTCTTACTGAAAGACGTAGGGGCTTCAGATGAGCTGTCTAAAGTGGCCATTATATGTCCCCTATGGAGGCCATAATTGAAAGTGGTAGCAGCCATTCGTGCCGCCTGGTCAGCTTTGGCATTGCCCTCAGTGATAAGAAAGCCGTCCTTCTGATGGGACCTACAATGGACAACTCCCAACTGGGTGGGTAAGTGGCCTCTATTAGATTGGTTATAAAAGCTGAATTAGTGATCGCATTACCTTTGGTGGTAAGTAGGCCTCGCTACTTTCAAATATCAGCATGGGATAATAAGATATGGAAGACATATTTTGAATCAGTTTAGAGGGTGAGGGATTTGCCTTGTGCTAGAAGGCAGGCACGAGTGGATGCTATAAGTTCAGCCTACTTGTCTGTAGTTCCTGAAGGCAAAACTTTGGCCTCTATAATCTCAGTGGCTGAAAATACAGCGTATCCAGAGTAATGAGTTCCGTTCTCCCTAAAGGAACTGCTGTCAGTAAACCAGATAAGGTCAGGCTTGCTGAGTGGTCTCTCAGAAATGGAAGAATGACAGGGGAGGAAATCATCTAAGGTTTCCAAGCAATTATGAGTTGGTATGTGAGACATGGGAGTCATTGGGAGCAGTGAGGCAGGGTTCAGTGCAGAGCAGGGGAGGAAAATAATATTAGGGTTTTCCAGAAAGGAAGTGAGGGGCAACAGAAATCTGGATGTAGGGAGAGTTTGAAGGCCCTTTTAAGCTAAAAGATCCTTCAAGTGATGTGGGGAGTGGATAGTTCAAGGGGCCCCAAAAGTCAGCTTAGAGGCTTCTTTGTGTAAAATTTGTCCAGTAGCCAGAGCTCTTAAGCAAGGGGCCCACCCACGGATGGTAGGGTCTAGTTGCTTGGACAAATATGACACAGGTGCAAATGTACGCCCATAGTTTTGACCTAAGACTCCAAGTGCTTGCCCCCCTTTTTCATGGACATATAGATGAAATGTTCTTGAAAGATCTGGAAGGTGAAGGGCAGGTGCCTTTAAGAGGAGTTGCTGAAGCCTGCGGAAGTGGTAGATGGGAAAGGAGGCAAGAGATTCACTAGGGGGTCCCTTTGCTAGGTCATACAGGGGTTTGGAGAGAAGAGAATAATTTGGGATCCAGGCCCTAAAATAACCTGCTAATCCTAGGAATGATAGTATTTTGGCTTTCGTATAGGGCACTGAAAGATCACAGAGGAGTTGCCTCCTATCCAGTGTTATTTCCTTTTTCCCGGGTGTAAGGCAAAAACCAAGATAGGTGACCGAAGACTGGGAAACCTGGGCCTTGTGGGGAGACTCCCTATATCCCTTGTCTTCTAGGAATTTATGAAGCTGAGCGGTGTGGGATTGAGAGTGTTCCCAGAAAGACTACATAGAAGAAGGTCATAGACATATTGAAGTAGAGTAGAGTCAGGACAGGTCAGGTGAAAGGATGTGAGGTCCTGGGCAAGAAATTGGCCAAAGAGATGGGGGCTATCCCTGAATCCCTGTGGGAGGACAGTCCAGGTAAGCTGATGAGAATGGTGGGTGTGAGAGTCAGTCCATGAAAAAGCAAAGATATCCTGAGATTCTGAGAACAAGGGAATAGAAAAGAATGCATCTTTTAAATCTAGGACTGAGAAGTGAGTAGTAGTGGCATGGATCTGAGAGAGGAGGGTGTAAGGGTTGGGCACTAGCGGGTGGATGGGGTCCACAGAGGAGTTGACAAGGCGAAGTTCTTGAACCAGCCTGTAGGACACATTAGGTTTCTTAACTGCCAGAATGGGTGTGTTGAAAGGAGAGTGTGTAGGCCTAAGATACCCCTTTCATAATAAATCCTGGATGATGGGTTCTAATCCAAGGAGGAATGTGGTTGTGAGTGGATATTGTGGTTGACTAACATATCTTGAAGGGTCCCGTAAGACAATATGAATAGGACTGCATTTAGCCATAAAGGGTGTAATTGTGTCCCAAACCTCAGGGTTAAATGGTTTAGATAGTCGTGGGAGAGTGCATGAAGGAGGTGTATCTGCCCCTAGGAATATCATGAGGAAATGAGAGGTAGGAGAGGTGTGGGGTGATAAGTGAATGGTGACTTTTAATAGTGAGAGTATGTCCCTTCCCAGAAAGGGAATGGGGCAATGGCTCATAACAAGAAAGGAGTGAGTGAAGGACAAAAGGGATCGCTGCATATAACATGATTGGGGGGGGGTTTGAGGAAAAATCTTTTTACCTCCTACCCTGACAATAGGAGTTTTTGAGGGTGTGGCAGGACCCTAATACTCCCTCAAAATCGAAAAAGCGGCACCAGTATCCAAGAGGAAGTTAATGAAGCGTCCATCCACCAGGAAGGTGATCCTAGGCTCTTGATTCTTGATGGTAATAGTCTGGAGGGTAGGCCCAGGACTCCATCAATCCTCCTCTGCCAAGCCCAGGTGAGGCTGGGGTTGCTGGGCAGCAGACCAACCTCCCTTCTGGGTTGTTGGGCAGTCTGCCCCCCAGTGTCCACTTTGATGGCATTTTGCGCAGGGGTTGTAGGGTGTCCTCGGCGAAGAACAATTCCTGGTCCAATGTCCCTCCTTACCTCATTTGAAGCAAGCTCCAGGGGGGGTCATATTGGGACGGCATGGTGATGGCCTTCTCTGAATGAGCTGGGCCAACATTTGGAATTTGGCATTTTCAGCCCTCTGCCTACGGAATTCACTTTCATCCTCTCTACCATGAAAAACCTTGAAAGTGACAGCGAGGATTTTGGTCTGAGGAGTAGCAGGGCCCTCTTCAAACTTTTTAAGCTTGGCTTTAATGTAAGGGTAGCTTTGGGCCAGAATATATGTCATTAAGACATGACGGCCATCAGGGGTTTCTGGGTCGAGGTTTGTGTACTGCTGAAGGGACTTGGTTAGTCTATCCAGGAATTCTGAAGGTGTTTCCTCCTTCCTTTGAATGACCTCCTGCATCTTTTGAAAGTTAACAGCCTTGAGGGTGGCCTTTTTCAGTCCCGCCAAGAGTCAGGATGTAAAAAGGTCACTAGACTGTAAGCCCATAGGGGATCCTGCTCTGGGACAGCATGAGGGCCTGTGGGTGGTTATGATTGGTCCTATGATTTTCATCAGCATGGGCTTGGGCTAGCTCCCAGAACCATTGCCTTTCCTTGGGGTGAAGTTTATTGGACAAGAGCATGTAGATGTCATGATGAGTGAGGCTATATGCTTGCAGTACCCATTGAAACTCCCGAATGTAAGTGGTGGGGTCAGTGGTGAAAGAGCCTAACTTCCTCTCTAGCTGAGTAATGTCCGACATGGAGAAGGGCACGTGGACTCTGATGACACCCTTGGGACCAGCTACCTCACAAAGGGGTGCGATTGTCTTGGGGGTGGGAAGGAGTCCCTTAGACCTGGTAACAGGAGGACTGAAAGAGGCAGGCGGTGGTCAGGAAGGAGAGGGAGGGGAATGGAATGTCTCTGTGGAAGAGGAGGAGGTGGAGCAGGCAGAAGAGTGGGGAAGGGAGGGGGATGAAATGGAAGGTTGAGGATCCGTGGAATCAGGCAGAGGAAGAGGAGGGTATAGCGGGAGAGAAGGGTCAGTTGGGCCTGGGGGATAAGGTGGGGGTTGATCTGCTGGGTCGAATGAGGAAGAATCTGCGAAGTCAGGAGTAGAACTAGGGGAAGAGAGGGGTTTGCAAGCAAGAAGGACCTGAGAGGGAGGGCAGGAGGAGCAGAGACAGGGTGCTGTGCGAGAAGGCTAAAACATTCAATACAGGGAATCTCACTCCACTTTTTCAGATGCTGGCAGTAATTAAAAAGGTCCAAGAGGAGGTTTGGATCTAAGGAGCCTTCTGGAGGCCAATGATTGCCATTATCCAGTGGATATGTAGGCCAATCTTGGGTACAGAATTTGATTAGAAGTTTGGGCTTGATGTCTGGTGTGAGGGAGAGTGTGGCCAGATTTTTTATTAAACTTTTGAGAGGTGAGGTTTCAGGTACAGATAAAGAGGTGCCCACAGTCACAGGGAGAGATGGAAGAGAGAGAGAGAGAGAGAGAGAGAGAGAGAGAGAGAGAGAGAGAAGAATAAGTGTAAGCAAGAGAGACAAAGAGAAAACCCGGCCTGGAACGGACTCCGGGAAGCGCTCAGGGCGAATGGGGGTCAGGTGGGCATCCCCAAAATGACCAGCCATCATGAGGAAATACAGAGGGCACTACCTGATCGTCACCAGTGAAGTGCGATCTGTGAGACCCAATGGGTTCGGAGCCACGGGCAACCTGACATCAGGAAAGTTTTCGAACGCAGCAGAAGAAGTAAGTAATTAAAACAGAACTCCGGCTCCAGCAGAATGCAGTTCCAGGATGGGAGTTCAGTTTTCCCAGAGCAGAGAGGCAGCTTCAGCCAGACACAGCAGGCCCGCAGGAAACAGCAACTCTAGCCGGCAGCAGCAGCAGCAGCAGAGGAGGAAAAACCACAGAGGCTCTCATCTAAACTCAGAAGCCTCACACCCCAAAGGGAAACGGATCACCAGAGGGTCCACTGCAACCAGTAAAGGTCTTAGTGGGAGGAATTCCCTGCCCCCTACCAGGCGTCTAGAGTGTGACAGACGATCATGGTCACAAAGCCAGCGGTAGCCCGAAGGGAGTTGGCGAGCCGGGGTCAGGGGAGGCTTACATACAACAAATCAGTGGTGAGTGCAGGAAGCCTGCGTCTGAAAAGAGCAGACCAGGGCAGAGTGCCACGGTGGAGCAGTGGACGGGGCTCTTGTTGGAAAGAGCTCACCCATATCCTCACACGGGGCACCAGAATGAAAGAACTCCCCACGCAAAGGCACTTCACCGGGAGAATTCCAATTTTATTGCAAAAAGCTGTGTGCTTATATAGAACTAAGGAGGAGATGGGAGGGCTTAGATAAATGGCAGGCAATCCGTTTATTGGCAAGTTCTTTCAGATATCAGCTCCGGAGCCCAGGAATTAGTTCTTATTGGGGCTAAGATTCCCGGCCAGCAAGATTTGAAATTGGCGCCAGCAGAAGAGTTCACACGGGCGGGAACATTTCGCACCACTGCAGAAAAGAAGAATGTAGGAAGAAGAAGTGCTTAGGCTCCATGTTGGGTTTTTTTTTTCTGGGGTATGGCTGCCGTTTATAATTTTCCCAACAATGAGTATACCAGACAGTGCCTTGATTGACTGGTTTTTATGAAAATGGTGTTTAACAGAGATGCCAGAAAGTTGGATCCTGCTGATTAGTGGGCCAAGAGCAAAGGTGGGCATGTGTGTGATAAAACATCAGTGGTGGGACCATGTGGATCTGCCATTGGTTTCCAAATGGCTTGTGACTGACATGGTGAAGCCAGCAGACCCTTATATGTAAAGGCATCTTGTTACATGGAGAGGATTCAGGACATTGTTCAGAATCAGGTTGCTATGTTCAAGAGGGCAAGCTATGTGGAATAGAAGCCTGGTTCTTGTATTCTCCTACAGACCCTGACCCACCACATGTGACAGAAATCCCTCATGCACTGTGTCCCCGTTGAACTCCTTGTATTTCATGAAGCAAATACCAAACTTCCAGTGCAGCACCAAGAAACACCACGAAAATAGAGGATGACCATATGGCTTCATAGTCCACACTAGAGACATTTAGCCCCAAGGGGCCACAGTTTACCTTCAAAGGGAGAATTCAGCACTGGTGTCTCATGTTCATTGGAAAATAAGAAACCATGTCCTCCAGGTCACATAGATGCAGACCCAGGTTTATGGTTTCACTAGAAAGGAAGCTAAAGCACGTGACAACAACATATATTTCAAGTGCCCAACCTCACAGGCAGTATCTCAAGAAGTCTCTAGGACAACAGACCTCCATGTTTTTGAAGTGTTTACCCTGTCCCTTACTTTTGGAAACTCCTCTAACACTTCCAAGGTTGTGAACTCCTGATCGCATTCCATTCCAGATATGTATTCATGGATTTTCTAACTCTTCTCCTCTAATTGTGTCTTACATGGGGTGAAGGTGTTGTCAAGGTATTGTTCTGGATGAGAGTGGGAAGATTTTTGTGTAGCACATATTTACATACACATTGGATTCATTTTCCAATTTTCCATTCGAAATACTGAATCCCTGTCAGTAACCCATACCCTAATAGACTCTGACTACTAATCCTAATATGATGGAGACAAATAACCCAAACATAATATTAATACAAGCAGTTCAGAGGAGGCATGGTGTATAGTTGGTCTTGCCTTTTGCATGATATAGTGTAGGAGTTATAAATCTTGTCAATTGTTTGTTGAAATAGTACTCCATGTGTTTTTAAAGTTAACACATATGTGAATTTCTGTCTCCTTTTTTCTGTAGCCAATTCAGCACATGTATTTTTATATGCACATAAAAAATCCTACCTGGTATCACACGTACATTTTTGTGAGGTGGCTAACTTAGCAGAAACAAAGTATGAGAAGAGATCACCCCTCCTAAACGCTTTTGGAACTGAAAATTCAAACTATGAGTGAGATTTTTAGTTGAACAACATTATACATAAATCCATGTTCAGTAAAATTAATATTTTTGGATCGGTGGATGATATATATTTCACGATGAATTTTGATTGGCATATATATTGCTACTTTCTAATGTTTCTCTGTGAGATATATATATATATATATATATATATATATATATATATATATATATTCTCTAGATTTTTCCAAATATAAAATATATGTGTCCTATTATACACTCCCTAAATAATTCACTCATGCTCATGTATGTGGTTTTATAATCAATTTTCATACGATTATTTTCAGAAATATTCATCCACCTGAAATACATATTTGTTTTCTAGTACTGAAAACTCACTTCACTGAATGGTGCAAACAAATCCTTATATTTCTACTGTAACTGACCCAATTTAACATCAATGCAAGTAGATTCCAAAGGGGCATGATGTGTATTTTGACGTTCATTTTTATTTAACACTGGTACATTACTATTTCTTCAGTTTTTGTACATCATAGTATATACATTTCATCCACAAGTTCACAAATTTAAAGACATTTGAAACACATTCAATCACTTCCTGCTTCAGTACACATGTATTCCTCCTTGCTTTTGACTGGTTATTTATTGAGACTTCTTTCCAAACACATTATTTTCGATTTCCATAATCAATTTTGAAGCAAAACTCACACACACTTTATGATAAACCACAACCCTAATATTACCATTAGATGTATAACTGGTTGGAATGAATGTATGTATGTCAATATAACATTTCCTGTGTATTTTTAGATATCAATTTATTCCAATTTCTAAAGTTGGAATCAGTTATATTATATATTCACACATGGTACACCTATTTGTGCCCCCAATACTAATTTATATCTCTTCTAAATATTGCTCCCAGAAATGGTGCAAGAAAGACTCATGTCACCTGATCTACATATATATTCTGTCAACAAAATGCAAAGTCACACTTACAATTGTACCAAAGCCTAAATGGAATGTGAGTATGGATTATGAAAATCACCCATGTCCAGGTTGCCTAATGCTCTCAAATGTCAATCCTATTGGTGACTACATATTTGTTTCTTCCAAAGATTATGTATTCAACCTCAAGCCTGTTGAAAATGTCTAATCCTATCAATCACTTCATCATTTGCCTGATTTCCTAATGTCTCTAATGATATCTGCTTTCCTACATATTTTCCCCAGTTCATCATTGTGACTGACTCTTCACATGTGCTGACATTTACATTTTCTGTCTACCTGAAACCCTATTGCTAAAGAACTTTTTGTCCAAATCCTATACTCACTCTTTTTTTCTAATCCTACCAACTATCTTCCTAATCCTACCAAGTATCCTTTTTTGACTGGATGTTCTCTTCGACATTCAATTATCCAAGGTACAAGGTGCTATGCCATTATGTATAGATTTATCTGAGACACATGTGCACAACATAATTCCGAGTGAAGTATCCCAATCAAGGATCCAATGCCCTTTTGGGCTTCAAATCTTACCTAGATTTGTGTTTTCATACATATATTTCACCTCTATATATACTTATAAATATTGCAGGTTCCCAATACCATTATTCATGCAGCAGAATGATTCCTAACCCAAATCAAACATGTTATTAACCCTAACCATACTTTGTTTCCTCAATCTAACTTTACAGAAAAGCAAGGACAGAGTTGGTCTTATATAGAAATGTAAGAGATCTTCCACCTGCTGAGAACCTCAAAGGTCCATGCAGAAGTGAACCCTGGGGAAGATATAGAAAGCTATGAAGGACCTGAGAGAGCAAAAGTCATCTTTCATGACAAAAAAAAAAAAACAGGTCAGGATGAAGGGGTGTGTCTGAAGCAGTCTATCTCTTCTTAATGTAGAGAAGATGGACCAAACCAGGCCTGTGTGGAGAGCTTTTCACGGGTGCCTATGTTTGATATACCATTCTTACTTGTGAAAGTGTCACAGGAAGTAGGGGCAGCCTCCATCTATTGGGACACTTGGAAGCAACTGTTAGGACAAAGAGGTTGCCAAGGCAGTGACCTCATTCAGTTCCTGAAGGAAGTGACCTATATCATTTTCTTGGTGATGGAACTCTCTGAACTTGGGATCCAGGATGCCAGGCACCCAGAGGCATTCCCAGTCACAGTCCCAGTGGCCACACATGTTTGGAATTACCAAGGACAGAATCGGTCTTTCTTGGTAACTACTGATGTGAGGATGGCCAAATTCCAGGAGAGCTCTGAAGAGGGGTCTTTCCTGAGAAAGCAGGTAGTGTCTCACTACTGAACTGAAACCCACAGTGCCTCCAACTTCATCCATGAAAAATGGCTAGATAAATACAATAAAATTTTTTAAATTCCCTTAACCAGGTGGCACTGGAGAACCTTTGGATGTCTTTTTCCTGGTCATGAGTGTACAAGAGAATGCCATGATTGACGGTATTTCATGAAAATGGTGTAGAACAAAGATGCCAGTAAGTTGGACCCTGCTGAGTAGTGGGCCTTTTGCAGTGGTGGGCAGGTGTGTGATAATACAGCTGTGGTGTGGCCAGGAGGATTTTCCATTGCCTTCAAAATGGCTTGTGACTGATATGGTGCAGCCAGCAGACCCTTCTTGTTATATGGAGAGGTTTCCGGGCAAAGTTCAGAGTCAGATTTCTATGGACAAAGGGGCAAGCTTTGTGAGATAGAAGCCTGGTTGTTGCATTCTCCTGCAGACCATGACCCACCACGAGTGACAGAACTCCCTCTAATACTGGGTCCCAGTTGAACTCATTGTATTTCATGAAGCAAATACCAAACTCCCAGTGCAGCAGCAAGAAACACCACGAAAAGTGGAGGATTACCAAATGGCTTCACAGTTCACACGGGGAGACACTTAGCACCAAGTGGCCACAGTTTACCTACAAATAGAATATTCAGCACTGCTGCCTCATGTTCATTAGAATACAAGAAACCATGTCCTCCAGGTCACGTAGATGCAGACCCAGCTTTTATGGTGTCACTAGAAAGGAAGCTAAATCTCTTTGCAACAACATATATTTCAAGTGCCCAAACTCAGAGGAAGTTTCTCAAGAAGTCTTTAGGCCGGCAGAGCTCCATGTTTTTGGAGTGTTTACCTGTTAGACCAGGACGCTAGAAAAGACCACTGACTCAAATTAAAATCAAATAAAATTAAGCTTATTATTTCCACTGGCCATGCTGCCTCTCCCTCCCAAAACGAAGGGAACAAGACAGCAACCCCAGCTTTCCTACAGCCCAGCTTTATAGCCCAGAAAGTTACACAAAAGGGGGGTTACAGATAACAGAACTCTGATAAACATCACACTAAAGGTAGTTTACAATTTTTTTGCTGTCCCTACATGAGAATTCATGAGGACCATTAGAGCCTCAGAGAGGGTTGTTGTCTTGCCAGAGAAGGCAAATATTTATGATGTGTCACTAAAGTTTCAGAGAGGGCTGCTATCTGGTCAGAGAGCCAGGCATGTGTGAGTTCAAGGCGCGGGCAGGCATTCCACGCAGGTTCAGAATTTGAAGTAATTAATGGTAAAGCCAAAATTATCTTTTCATGGCTTTGTGGCATGATGGCTCCCAATTTTAATAAAAGATCAGGTTGGGTCTACAATTCCCCCTTTTCTCTGTGTCCCTTTCAAATCTTTGATAGATTATGGGAAGAGCACTGAGGAAATTTTAATCCCTCAGGTAAGAGTCTCCAAATTTTTAGAACTCACCCAAAACCGATATCGCTGATTTTACCCTTCTTAATTACTTATATTGATAGTCTATTTATCTTTCTCTCCATTGTTGTAAGAAGAGTGGCATCACTAATTTTTTCTTCTTCTGTCCTGAGACAGGGTGACGTGAGTGGGCTCGGCGTGAGGGACATGAGTTGCCTATTAGAAGTCAGTTGAGAGACATGAGTTGCCTTTTAGAAGTCAGTTCGGTTTGAAGTCAGGTTGGGGAAGAACAGGTTGTAAAGTCATCTGTGAATGGGTTCTTCTATGAGTGAAACAAAAACCATGAGTACTGTATAAATGTTGCAGAGCTAGAACATGTCACTGTATAGAAATTCCCTCACCAGTCTTTAATATCCCCAGTTATCAGGACTGTCAACTTAATATTTAACTTTAAGTGTTACAGTTGGCCCTCCCAATAAGACACAGTTTAATAATTTAATGTCATCTGATCTTGTAAAATCCTTTTACTAGTATGACCTCTGCGTCTAATAGAGAAACCTTTAATTCTGTTACTCAGGACTGGATAATCGTACTAGCAAACACCAAGCCTACCTTTGTAGGTTAGGAATATCTGTAGGTCTTAAACTGAAAACTTCTGCCTGTGGCAGCTCTTCTTGATAGTCTCTTTTTATAAGTATTAGGCATTCCTGTGTGAGAATCCTTCTTTGTAGCCTCCAGTCTTACTTGTTTTGGGAGGATAAGATAAAGTGCATACCTTAAAATTTTATTATTATTATTATTATTATTATTATTATTATTATTATTATTTAATATGCCCAGGAGTGGCTGTATTTTGGTCTTAACTGCCTTTGCTAAGTGTTTAAGATGAAGCAGTCAAACTGACTTTTGTTTCTATCTATTGTTAACAGTCAGCTGAGCTTTTGTGGGAATCAATTCTGGGGAAACTTGAGAGGAGATTCTCAGTTCTGCTAGTGCCATTTGCGCTAGGTGGGTCCAGGTCTTGCTTGACCATTTGGCTTCCCTCAGAAGCATCAGGGATGTCTCCTTTCTCTGATGACTCTCCTCTTTGTAACAAATGCACTGATTGGCTTTCTGTTCTCCAGTGGTCTCATTAATCTCCCTGATCAGGAGGTTATGTGGCTCAGAGTTGCAAAGCTCTTTAGAGAAGTCCCCTGTTCCCTGGATTCAGACTGACTCAGAGGGCAAGAGCCAAATATTGGTTTTCTTGGCCCTTTTCATTTAACATTCATTTTAAATCCTAATCTTAAACATCCAGCAAATAAATTTTAACAGCCTTATATTAAGAGTACTGGGCTTTAATGTCTATAACTTTATAATTACCTTTTTATTAATTGGGATCTGTATTATTCTGTCTGTATTGTAGTTGATGACTTATTATCTTGAATAAACCCATGTTGTGTTCTTAAAGCAACGCATTTGTAAAACACTAACAGGGAATCTTTAGATCACTTATAAGAAAATTTCAAAATAAACTAACAAAAGTAAAAATACTTAGTTCGTGTAATATCTTCCCTGAATTTTTTGGCTGAGTTATACATTATATCTCCTGTTTGAGATCCTAGTAATATTGACAATAAAAAAAAAAACTTTTTAACATAACTTTAAAGAAATATTATCTGACCTACATGTTTCATAGTCATTCTCACATGTAGTAAGATGGGACACGCAGCCTTATCTCAGGTAAGGCAGGGCTCTTTATAAATCTTAAGTATTTTAATTCTAAAGCTGATCTTTATTTTTAAATATCTTTTGACAAAGTTTACATAAATTGTTTGAGGTCACATGAACATTAGCTAACACCATATGATATCACATTTAAAACATGAATTAAAGAAATGCTGAAAGTTTTTAACCTTTACAAAGATTAGGCTCTAATTAACTTAAAAATACATTTAAATTGTTCCCCAATGTAAAAAGTAACATAAAAATTTTCATATCTTATTGATAACAGGTAAATAAATCCACAATATATTTTTTACCACACAAGTTCAGAGCACCAGCTTGATATAATGCTCTTTTAAGGTTTCTACCTTACAGACTTGCATACCTGTAAGATATGAAAACATTAATAGCATAACAATTACATTTATGTTTCTACATTAATCAAGTTTGGCTTTTAAAGAAATGGCAGTACAGTGCTCTAAAATAACAGTTCTTATTTAATCAGTTGTTTAATTTTTATGGTTGCTTGCTCTAGAAAACATAAATCTTAATAAACTCAATGTTATGGGTAAACTTAGGTTTTAAGAAATTTTTGCCTCATTAACACATGACTGATTTTTACAATCTTATACAGAGTTTACTAAAAAAAATACAGATCTTAGTAAATCAATCAGATATCTAACTAAAGTACTCATGAATGAGTAATCCCATATCAAATTTACTTTACTTATTTATCAAAAAGTTAGAGAAACGTATTGAACAGTGTAAACCATTTTTATGTTGAAGGAAAGGTACTAGAGCCAAGGCATATTAGACATTTTGTAGATGTTAATATTTTGTTAGATGTTTGAACACCTAGAAAACTTTGTAAGCTTAAATTTAAAGACATTTGTTTTTATCTCTTTATCCAATTTAAATTGAATCATTTAAATCACGTGAATTAAAGATCTTTGGATCCACTTTTTAAAATTTGTTTTTATGAGCGCTTTTTTTTATGAGCGCTCCTTATATATGTTAATTTATGTATCATATATATGATATACGGACATATGTATATATAGACATACAACACATAACAAAATTGTGCACACATAATAATAGTAAAGGCCTCGTAGCATTTCGCAGGTGAAATCTTTATTGCAATGTTTCAAGAAGTCCACAGTTGGTCAAAGATAGAACTGATCAGAAAAACATTAACCTAGGTCTGTATGCTCAAAATCATGAGGTCAAAAAACATAAAGTATCTCAGAAAAAAATAAGAGTCCTAGAAAAAATGACTTGCCAGTAATTAGAAAATACCATACAATTTACCTTTTTTTCCCTTAGATCTCAAATCAGTCTCCTACAAAGCTTGCAGGCTTCTTTCATTTTCATTTCAACATAAGTCATGGCTGAGGTCTGGAAAAAGCAGGAAAAAAACTGCTATTCTGAACAGACATCTCAAGACTAAGGCATTTTAACCATAATTTTCAGGTTCGGATGTTGAAAATTATGATACAAGTTTAAGATACAATTCACAAAATTTTATATCTTTACATCTTGTTTGGTCAACAGACACCATACTATGATTTACTATCCATGTCCAAATTAATGCACTGGTACACACAGTGACATTTTCCCAGGCTACCGAATTCAAAATTGGTGAAAAAAAAAGACTGTATGATTGGGAAGTTTCTTGCCAACTTGGAAGTAGAGTTCTTCAGTTATCCATTGTAAGTATTTAAGTTCTCTGGCATGAATTTTCTGAAATCATAAACTAAACAATTACCTAAACCCGACTTTTAACTGCAAGATTGTGCAATGCTTCAAAAACCCATTCAGATACCAGATTGTTAAAATAAAACATCATCATTTCGACACACATTCAGCTAAGATCATTCCCAAAAAACAATTTATAATATCAACACATTATTGCACATGCCTTAAAGGGCCAGAAACAAAGACACAATACAGACCAAAAGGAGGTCCAGACTATGGCTGTCAGAGAGAACCCTTTAAACCAGAGCAGACAAGAGAAAAATCTCGTACACCAGTGGGACCATAGCTGTCCCCACAAGGGGACCAGATGTTTTCACAGAGGGGCAACCTGAAATGTAAAATAAAGTGTCTCCATGGTGATTTTACTGCATTTAGTGTCCCCTTTTTCTTTTTCTCTTTTTTTTAACAAGACAGAGGTGGCATAATCCTTACAGTGCAGGGAAGGAAGGAGGTAATTCCCTGAATCAACAGGGCTTTGGCAGCTGCTGGGAGTCCCTCAGTTTCTCCTTTTACATACAGGATTAGCTTCTCTGATTCAGTTCCACACCAAGCATGCTCTATCTCCTAACATTTCAGTAGATAGGTCTCACAAAGTTCCGGGGCGGAGGGGGAGTACAAGATTTGTAACTTAAAGTTTGGTTCCTGACCTTGAAGCCAATTAATACCAATTTAATAATGAGGACTGGGTTTTGAGAAAAAGAAAAAAGGAGGTTTATTGCTTGGCTAACAAAGGAGAAACACAGGGGACTCTGCCAAAGTTGTGACTCTCTTTATCTGGAGGGACAAGGGGTTTTAAAGGAGTTTCACTTGTTAACCTGGGAGATACTCTGTTCTTAGGTCCCCAGCAGGCATTTCCCTCTGCAATGGGTGTGCTCCAGGCAGCCAGCTAGTGGCTTCTATCATCCTGCTTCGCAAAGGGGGATAAAGTTCATTGCAGTTCCTTAAAACACAGTCCAAAGGGGTGTCAGGCTTACTCTCTTTATTTCTGATTTTCATGTCCAATATACTTAAGTTTTTACCACCAAAATCACACAACAAAACTAACAAAAACAAACAAACAAAAAAACAAAAAATAGAACACAGAACACAAATAAACAGAAACCCGGTGGCTAAACACAGAAACAGGGGAACAGTGCAACATCTTGCTAAAGCTCCAGGGTAGGAGCGCGTGCGTGCTCATCGGCACCTCTCTACAGTTCCAGCGGAATTCCCTACAGAACAGAACAGAGGACAGAATGATTCTCGTTACTGTTCTGCACAGAAGTATATGTGAGCCTCCCCGTGCCACATCTCTGTCATCAGAAGAGATCTCCCTTAACTGGATATCAGATGTTATAAAGGAGCCACTTACCTATGGAGGCCTCCTCCATCAGGTGCTTGCTAATAGTTTTAGTGCAGAGGTTCACTGTAGTGCTCCCTGGACTAAAGGCTCTTTTCCAAATATAAAGAAGATGGACCAAATCAGGCCTTCGTGGAGAGCGGTTCCTTGGTGCCTATGGTTGATATACCATTCTAATTTGTGAAAGTGCCACAGAAAATAGGGTAAGCCTCCTTCTCATGGTACGCTTGAAAGCAACTGTTTGGATAAAGTGGTTGCCAAGGCAGAGACCTAATTCAGTTCCTGAAGGATGAGACCTCACCTCAATCCCTTGGTAATGGAACTCTCTGAACTTGGGATCCAGGAAGCCAGGCACACAGAGTCAGTCTCAGTCCCAGTCCCAGTGTCTCACTTGCTTCAATTTAGCAAGGACAGAGTCAGTCTTTCTTGGTACCTACTGATGTGAGGATGGCCAAATGCCAGGAGTTCTCTGAAGAGGGGCCTTTCCTGAAAAAGCAGGTAGTGTCTCACAGCTGGCTCCTGAACACTTCACAAAGTTGGACAAGGAGACCAGATCTGAGACAGGACACGCCATATTGGGGGAACATAGTATGGCCCAGCAGTCAGAGGATACTCTGGAGAGTGAGAGATCTACTTGGGGAAGGAGGTGCCTTTGTGGGTGTAGATGTGTGTCTGTGGTTTTGTCTCATGTTCTGAGAATAGGCAGGAAAGTCGGTTTGTTTGGTTTGGAGTGAACTGTTTCTAGTAAGTTGTTTCACAAGGCGAGTGTTTCTATGTCTGTGTATCCCACAGTGTCCGTGCTTGTAGACATTAGAAAAGAGAATGCATCAATGGATGTTTCCTGTCAAGTAGAAAGCTTCCCAGCATTCATCCTGCCCAATTTATGAATGCACTAGGGCTTGCCTTATCGATGGGCAACACCTGCTATTTTCCTAAGTTCCTGTTTTCTTCCTGAAATCTAGCCACTCTCCAGAATAGGTTCATGCATTTGACTCCAGGATATGTACCAAATCCAACCACTGTGACATGGACATGTACTGGATAGCTGAAGAGAATGGCAAGCATCTCAGAAAAGTCAGATATCAGTGTGACCCGGAAAGTCTCAGTAGAGAAACCCTGCAAAGGGCCTTTTGATTACCTATTGTTCTGTTGCCCTGAATGTCAGGAAGTTCTTTGCCTCAGGCCACGCTTTTGTGAAGCCTGAAGAAAACAGTTTTCAAATGGAAATGAATGGGCATCACCTGTGGTTCTTTGCTTAAGTGCGTTGTAAAGGGATGTGTCTGAATCAGCCTCTTGGCCCTGTGTGAGCCTGTGGCTTAGATTATCAGCACCTGATGGGTCTAAAGAAAGATCCCATGTGTGGATCCATAATCAAAATGGCCAAAAAATCAGTCATTGTTGATGAAGTCTCTCGCATTCCTCTGTAAGGTTCCTGAACTCCATCAAGTGAGAAAAGGGATCCATTGGGTCAATTGAGTTCTTCAAAGCCCTGCAGATGCTAGCCCATAGGTTCTTGGGTTTTCTTATAAATCCAATTCAAATAAAGACTATAAACCCCACAGACAGTAGGCCTCAAATTGAAGAACAGAGCTGTATTAATGGCAGGCATATTTGATCACTCCTGGTTCACAGGAAGGGTGTCCAGGCCACTCTGACTTTTGGCAAATGAGGGGAAAGGGAGATTATTTGGGACACTGTCTTGTGCTGCGCCTCTCATGGAATCCTCCTGCCAGAAGTTATGATGAGTGTCTACTTGGAAGAAGATGAGTGCCATTTGGGAGTGTTTTGGTTTTAATTGTGGGCATTTGTGTGGCGGTTGGTAGAGATAATTGGGTCCACCTTGTCTTGAATTTTGGTGTGATTCCCCTTAGAGACTGTGTTTTGGAACTGACCTCTGAGAAGGTACAAGGTCCTGTGTCATTGTATATCCATAATTATAGGACATCTCTACGGAATGTAATTCAAAGCTAAGTATACCAATCAAGGACCAAATGAACTTCTGGGCTTCAAATCTTACCTAGATTTCTGTTTTCATACTTATATTGAAAGGTTAATAAAATAGGTACTTGTCACGTCCTGTTTTTCTGTATGCTTAATAAAACACTGTTGAAATCTTGAGAACTGTTTGCTCTTCTTGTTCCCAGAATGTGCTGCCCCCAACTGCCAAACTGCAGAATGTACTCCATCAACCATTTGCACGCAAACCGCCCACTCGCCCTTAACCATCAATAAACTTCCCTCCCTGCCCTCTCCAAGGAAAATATATAAGCACTTCTTAAGCTGTTCTCAGGGCTCTCTGCTCTATTCAACTGATCTCTGAGCCCTTGCATGCCGGACTCCCAATAAACCCTTTGAGGTTGCATTAGACAGTCTCTTGGTGGTCTCTTCCAGCGACGCTCACCCGACCTTTACTTCTGGTGGCCCAAGCGAGATCTGGCAGCTGCAGATGAAAGACCCCCAATGGGCTCCTCTGGGGGTAAATAAGGCCCCTCTTTCTGGTTTCAGGATTCAGGTTAGGGTTTGACAAAATGGCTATTGGTAAAGAGCGTGAGCTCTCTCCCACGGTGGCTGACACACATGTCACAGAGCCACAGGCCATGTTCCTGTGGGATGGACTCGGGAAATCGAGGAACCATAGTCTCCTCGACTCAGTGATATTTTCTTTCAGATTTGGAATTGGCAGCCCATCAGGATTTGCCCGCTACTCAGTCCTGCTCTCAGTATTGGACGTCCATTGTCTGTCTTTATTGTCTTGTCTTGTCTGTGTCGTGTGTCTTTGCTTTCACTGTCTGTGTATATTTCATTATGGGACAGAGCACTTCAATACCTCTGTCCCTGACCCTTAATCACTGGACCAAAGTCTGCTTAAGGGCTCAGATTCTTTCTTTTTCATTAAAACACCAGACCTGGCAGATTCTGTGTCTCAGAATAACCCACCTTTGTAGTCGGATGGCCCCTAGAAAGATGTTTCTACTTCGCACTAATTTGAAAAGTCTGAGATATTGTCTTTCAGCCGGGGCCACATAGCCATCCAGATCAATAGCCATATATCTTAACTTGTCAGGACCTCTGCAAATCTCCTCCTCCATGGGTGAAGCCTTTCCTTGTCCCTGCACCCACTCCTACTCCTTCCCCTACGATTCTATCTCTCAAACTCTCTGCTCCTCAACCTCCACCCTCTGTTCTCCCTGAGTCTCAAGACTCTACTCGTCCTTATCCTCTGCCCTTGTCCCCCAACCCCCAAAACCCTGTAAGTAATTCCCCTGCTGCTTACTCAGCCTCTCCACCATTCGAGGAAGCCAGGATGGCCCAGTACCCTCCAGATGACTGTCCAATGGCACACACAGCCCCTCCTTCCCTAGAGGAAGCTGGCCCGGCTAAAAAAACTCAGAGAACTCGCCAACGTTTTCACACCTGCCTACTTGGGATGACTGCCAACAACTCCTAGGGACTCTCTTCACGACAGAGGAATGAGAGGAAAAACCTCCTGGAAGCTAGAAAAAAATATCCTCGGACTTGATGGGCGACCAACACAACTTCCCAACATAATCAAAGCCGGCTTCCCCTTAAACCAACCCAACTGAGACCCCAACACCTTTGAAGATAGGGAGCATATGTCCAATTATTGCCAGGCTCTAATAGCGGGTATCCAAGGGGCCGCTAGGTGACCAACTAATTTGGCCATGGTAAGAGAAATTATTAAAAGGCCTGATGAATTTACCTCTATGTTTCTAGAGAGAATTATGGAGGCATATAAGAGATATACTCCTTTCGATCCTCAGGCAGCAGATCAAAAGGCATCTGTCATGATGGCCTTAATTGGGGAAGCTGCCATGGATATTAAAAAAAAAAAAAGTTAAAAGAGAGATTTAGTCAGAGAAGCCAAAAAAATATACTATAAAAGAGAAACAGGGAAAAAGAAAGGGAGCAAAGGGATGATGAGAGAAGCAAAAGAAAGACTAAGGCATTGACTTAGATTCTGGTCACAACAAGAAAGAGGCCAGAAATTAAGACATAAGGTGACAGGAAGGGATACCTGGGCCCATGCCAGAGGCCACCCCTGGCCTCAGATCAATGTGCCTACCGTAAAAAAAAAGGACACTGGGCCAAAGAGTGCCCTATAAAGAGACAGACACGCCAGCCAGCCATTCTGACTCTGGAGGATGACTAAGAAAGTTGGGGCTCAGATTCCTTCCCCTAGCTCAGGGTAACTTTTGAAGAGTAGGGGACCCCAGTAAACTTTGAAATGAATACAGGAGCAGTATACTCAGCCCTTAGGGCCCCATTGGGCCGTCTATCAAATAAAAGGTCTGTAGTTCAAAGGGCTAATGGCAGTAAATATCGGGCTTAGACTACTAAGAGGACCATGGACCTGGGGAAAGGAAAAATCCATCACTCCTTCCTAGTAATCCCAGAATGCCCGCACCCATTGATGGGCAGAGATCTGCTCACCAAGCTCTGGGCCAAAATAACTTTTAACCCTGAAAGCCCCCAAAAGAAATTTCTAAATCCTTCAGTAAAAACTCCTATAGTCACGGCTGTAACTATATTAGTAGAAGATAAACATCCAATTTCACACCCCCCAAGACTGATCAAACAGGCAAGCTACCGCAGAAATGGATAACAGATTACCCAGATGCCTGGGCAAAAACTGCTGTGTTAGGCCTGGCCGTGAAACAACCTCCAATAACAGTGGAGTTAAAAACCTCAGCCTCCCCAATCAATGTCAAATAATATCTTCTAAGCATAAAAAGCTAAAGATGGGATAAGGCCCTATGTTCAGAAATATCTGGCTTTAGGGGTCCTAAGGCCCTGTCAATTGGCCTGGAACACTCCCCTGTTATTAGAAGAAAAAGCCAGGAACCGGGGACTATCAACCTGTTAAAGACCAAAGAGAGATCAACAACAGAGTGCAGGACATTCACCCAACAGTACCTAATCTGTTCAAACTGCTTAGCACTCTGAACCCTGAGCAGAAATGGTATACTGTTCTGGACTTAAAACAAGCTTTCTTTTGCTTGCCTCTGCATAAAGATAGTCAGTTGCTGTTTGCTTTTGGGTGGGTAGACCCAGAAACCGGAAAGTATAGTCAACTAACTTGGACTAGACTCCCAGAGGGGTTCAAAAACTCCCCCACTCTCTTTGATGAAGCCCTCCACAGAGATCTCAACAATTTCAGAACTACACACCCCGAAGTCACCCAGCTTCAATACGTGGATCACCTGCTACTGGCATCCAACACCAAGGAAAACTGAACTGGGACCCAAGCACTATTATCGGAGCTTGCTCAACTCGGGTATAGAGCTTCAGCCAAAATTGCCCAATTTGCCAGCAAGAAGTAATCTTCCATGACTGTTTCCTCAGGGGCGGTAAACCATGGCTCACTGAGCCCAGAAAACAAACCGTTGAGCAGATACCAACCCCATCTTACAGCAGACAACTAAGAGAGTTTCTTGGGATTGCTGGGTTTTGCAGGTTATGGATAAATGGGTTCGCGTCCTTAGCTGCTCCTTTATACCCGCTGTTAAAGGGAGATGCCCAATTCCAATGGACGCCTGAGTAACAGGAAGTTTTAGATAACATCTAAGGACACTGACACTGAACGCCTCAACTTTACTGAGCTAAGCCTGCAATTACAGAAAGCCCTACACTAAGTTAAAAATGTACGTCAACTCACTCACCTTGGTTCAAAGAAACTGCAGGCACTCCTGTAGGATTAAGAACAGAGTTTTCCACTAACCAACACACAGCGAAAGAAAAAAACTGAACCGGTAACAAAAGCCTGTTGGGTCAGTCAATTGTTTAATGCTTACCCTTCCAAGTTTCTTAGAGGAAAGCACCTATGAGGAACCAGACCAGGACAATTCTGGGAAGTGGACATTACTGAAATTAAGCCAGCAAGGTATGGACTTAAATATCTCCTAGTCTTTGTAGATACATTTTCAGGATGGATTGAAGCCTTACACACACACACACACACACACACACAGAAAAAAAAAAAAAAACGGCCCAAATGGTTCTCAAGAAGATCCTGGAAGATATTTTTCCAAGATATGGTCTGTTTAAGGTAATAGGGTCTGATAATGGACTTGTGTTCATGGCCCAGGTAAGTCACGTGTGGATTAATTGTAAGTTACATTATGCTTATATACCCCAGAGCTCAGGAGAGGTAGAAAAAATAAATAGAACCATTAAAGAGACCTTAACAAAATTAAGCTTAGAGACTGGCATAAAAGATTGGACTATGCTCCTGCCTTATGCACTGTTTCATGCGAGAAATACTCCCTCAGTTTCTTTGTGTAACCTCACCCCCTATGAAATTCTCTATGATGCCCATCATCCAGTAAGGGACCTAATCCCCAACTCTAAGGCCTAACAATCCCTTCCACACCCCTTGCTTGACAGACTTAAAGCCATTGAAAGAACTCAGTGATAACTGTGGAAACAGCTGGCCACTGCCTACCAACCTGGGGACGAGGGGATTCCACATCAATATCAAGTAAGAGACTTCGTCTGCATAAGACAACATCAGGTGTCATTCCTAGAACCCCGCTGGAAAGGAACATACCAGGTGCTACTTATAACACCTACAGCGGTAAAAGTAGACAGAATCACTTTTTGGATCCATGCCTCTCATCTAAAGCCTTCGCTGTGTCCAGACTCTTGTTGGAAACTGGAAAAGACTGGTAACAATTTCAAATTTCGTATTCGCTATGTGGACAAGACTGTAGACTCTCAACTTGGCCACCAGTACTCCTAACCCTCATCAGCCTGTTCAGCAGTGAAGGCTGATCTCAAATCCTACTAGACAAGAAGTATGGTATATCTCGCATACAGCCCCCTTAGGGACCTGGTGGCTATCTCTCCACCCAGACATTTTTCAGCTTGGTATACGTCTTTCCTATTGAGATAACCCTGATGAAGAGGATCCCACTAAAGTTTCATTAAATCCCTTCCGTTCCATAGATAATTGAAACAAACATTATGGATGCACAGAAACGCGAGCCAGATTCAGGTTGGCTACCCTAGATTACGATGTATGCCCGGCGGACTATCAAAGCCACAAACAGCCATGGCTGTATGGGGGAAAAGCCAACTTCTTGTGTAACTCATGGGGATGTGAGCATACCGGGGCTGCCTGGTGGAACCCAAACTCCTCATCACATTCAGTACACAGCATTGGCCATATTACCAATTAGACAACCAAAAGCTATGGCCCCCAGAGGGTTCTCTAGATCCTCAAATTCTGCGTGTCATTTTTAACTTCGGCAAGTGCTCAAAAGGGGAAAATTCCCCTATGCGGAATCCTTTTCCCTCCTTCACTCACATCCTGTACTATGCTTCTCCAATAGTTCCTCACCCTCAGTCTTCTGCTCTAGAGTCTCTGCTGTCACTCCCACCTCAGCAACGTGATTTCTCACCTCCAATTACTAGATCAAAAACCCAAACCTCTGCCAGTTCTCAGACCATTGCCCCCTTGCTGAGGTAGCAGGTACCGAGGTACCCCTCCACTCACTCACTCCTCTCTTTTTCTGTCTGTGCCTGCACTAGGTCCCACCAAGTCCTCTAAGAAGCTAAACCAAAGCTCAAACCAGCTGAGAAGAGCCCTCAGACCCCTCTCCAAGATGTAATAAAAATGGCCTTTAAAGTTGCTTTGTCATCACTGAAAACAGGTTTCTAAAAATTTAAAGTCCCTCAGGGGTTTTTGGAATACTCACTCCCTTCTTCACCTCTGCTCTACCTGTTCTACTGCTCAAGTTTTGTTCTAGGAAAATCCCAAACCCCTTTTCCATTATTCTTTTACATCTCATCTTCCTCATTCTCATATCCACGGAGCTGCTCTCAGCCTCGCCTTCCCAGTCTTCCCCCTCTGTACCAGGTCCATAGATATGTCTTAAATAACCTTCTCCAGAAGTCTTCACCGAGGCTTACATTAGGTCTTTCAGCAAAAGAGTCCCTCTGAAAGAGTTCAATGTAGATAAACTTCCACTTTTCGTGTTGCCCTGTTCTACTTGGCCACTGGCTGGAAAAATCACCACCCCTAAGCTTGACACCGCCTTACTAGGTTTTCACAAAATATGTGAACAAAGCCTCTGGCCTTGAGCTGGGGCTTCACAGAGATGACTACATTTCTAAGATAAAAAAGTTACCAACTGGGCTTCATGGTGACAGCTGGCAGGGAGAAAAAAAAGAGACAAAAAAGCTCTCCCTTTCCAAGGTGTCCTTGAAAAGTTAACTTGCCCAGAACAGAGGAACAAAAACAGAAACAAAAACTGATTTTTGTGAATTTCTACAGACTGTGAACTTCTGATCCACTTCCCTTACATGTTGGGTACAAATTCTAAAACTACCAAAACTTGGGGTTCAGGGGATTAATTGATTACAACAGAAGCAATGCCCTCTAAATCCGGATGCAACCAAATAAGGCTGTTTTCCTGTGTTTGGTGCTATCTTAGGTCCCTTTCCTTGTCCATCCCTACAACAGTATAATTCTATACACTTTAACATTATTTATGTTTTCATAAAATGGTCAATATATGTGATTAATTATGTAATGATGCAGATGTTTTCCAGAGTTCTCTATCATGACGTAGGTTCATTTAAAGATCAAATAGGGGGGCATACAACCCGGTTCCAGTGGGAACCTGTATCCCTCACTTTAGCCATCCTATTAGAAATAATAGTTGCTTAAGGGGTGGGCTAGTCCATGAGACACAACAAAGACACAATTAGAAGCAGAAATAGGCCAAACCTTAAAGACATTAAAAACCAACATCACAGCTTTACAGGAATTTTAACCTCTCTCTTTCTGAAGTTGTTTTACAAAGCAGGCGAGTGTTGGACCTCCTCTTCATGAGAGAAAGGTGCCTTTTTGCTTGCATTGAGGGAAGAATGTTGTTTTTGTGCCGACAATACTGGAGTTGTAAAAGAATCTATGAATAAATTAAGAAAACGACTTGAAGAGCGTCAAAGAGAGACAGAGGCCCCAAAAGGGAGGTTTGAGTCTTGGTTCACATAGTGACCTGATTAACTGCGCTTTTATCTGCCATGGCCGGTCCATTAAAATTTCTCATATTATTGCTAACTGTAGGACCCTGTTTGCTCAACCGTGTAGTTTTCTTTCTAAACCAAATCGAACCTGTTATTAATCCTAACCATACACTGTTCTCTCAATCTAATTTTACAGAAGAGCAGGGACAGAATTGGTATTAAAATACAGGAAAATAGAGGATCTTCCACCTGCTGAAAACCTCAAAGGTCCACGTAGAAATGATCCCTGGAGAAGATGTAGGCAAGTATGAAGGACCTGAGAGAGCAAAAGTCTTCGATGGCAAACAACCTGCTCAGGATGAAGGGATGTGTCTGAATCAGCCACTCTCTTCTTAATGTAGAGAAGATGGACCAAAGCAGGCATGTGTTGAGAGCTGCTCCTGCATGCCTATGGTTGACATACCTCTCTGACCTGTGAAAGTGTCACAGGAAGTAGGAGCAGCCTCCCTCTCATGGGAACCTTGGAAGCAACTGTTAGGACAAAGTTGTTGCCAAGGCAGTGACCTCATTCAGTTCCAAAATTAAGTGACTTCACCTAACTTCCTTGGTGATGGAACTCTCTGAACTTGGAATCCAGGAAGCCAGGCACCCAGAGCCAGTCCCAGTCCCAGTCCCAGTGGTCAAACTTATTTTGATTTACCAAGGACAGACTCAGTCTTTCTTGGGACCTACTGATGTAAGGATGGCCAAATGCAAGGAAAGCTATGAAGAGGGGCCTTTCCTGAGAAAGCACACAGTGGCTCACCGCTGGCTCCTGACAACTTCACAGAGTTGGCCAAAAGACCAGATTTGAGACAGAACAGGCTATTTCCAGGGAACATAATAAGGCCCACCAGACAGAGGACACTCCGGATAGTCACAGACCTACTTGGGGGAAGGAGGTGCCTTTGTGGTGTGGGTGTGGGTTTGTGGTTTTGTCTCATGTTCTGAGAATAGGTATGAAAGGCGTTTTGTTTTGTTTGGAGTGAACGGTTTCTAGTAAGTCGTTTGACAAGGCGAGAATTTCTATGTCTGTGTATCCCACTGTGTCCGTGGTTGTAGACATTAGAAAACAGAATGCATCAATTAATATGTCCTGTCAAGTAGAAAGCTTCACAGCATTCATCCTGCCCTATTTATGAATGGACTGCAGCTTGCCTTATTGATGTGCAACACCTGCTATCTTCCTTAGTTTCTGTTTTATTCCTGAATTCTGGCCACTCTCCAGAATAGGTTCATGGTTTTCTGTTTAAGATATGTACAACCTCGAAGCTCTGTGACATGACCATGTCCTGTATAGCTGAAGGGAATGGTGAGCATCTCAGAAAACTCAGATATCAGTGTGACAAGGAAAGTCTTAGTGGAGAAACCCTGCTTGGGGCCTTTTGTTTACCTACTCTTCTGTTGCCCTGAATGTCAGGAAGGTCTTTTCCTCAGTCCACCACTTTTTGAAGCCTGAAGAAAACAGTTTTCAAATGGAAATGAATGGGCATTACCTGTGGCTCTTTGCTTAATTGCTTTGGAAAGGATGTGTCTGAATCAGCTTATTTACCCTGTGTGAGGCTGTGGCTTAGATTCTCAGGTCCTGATGGATCTAAAGAAAGATCCCATGTGTACATCCAAAACCAAAATGGCCAAAAGAGCAGTCCTTGTGGATGAAGTCTCTCGCCTTCCTCTGTAACTTTCCTGACCTCCATCAAGTCAGATTAGGGATCCTTTGGGTCAAATGAGTTCTTCAAAGCCTTGCAGAGTCTAGCCCATAGTTGCTTGGGTTTTCTCAAGACTCCAATTCACATAAAGAATCCAAACCCCACAGTCATTTGGCCTCAAATTGTAGAAGCGGAGCAGTATTAACGGGAGGCGTATTTAATCTCTTCTGGTTCACAAGAAGGGTGTCCAGGCCACCCTGAATTTAGGCAAATTAGGTGCAAAAGAGCTTATTTTGGACACGGTCTTGGGCTATGCCCCTCAGGGAAAACTCCAGCCATAGTGGAGTTTATTGTGAGTGTCTATATGGAAGAAGATGGGCGCCACGTTGGAGTGTTTTGGTTTAAATTGTGGTCATTTGGGTGGCGGTTGGAAGAGATGACTTGGTCCACATGTTCTTGAACTCTGGTGTGATTCCCTTAGAGTCTGAGTTCTTCAACTGACCTCAGAGAAGTATTGCCATGAATAGTGTTGAGATTTTTGGAAGCCAGGCATGAGCATCGCCCTTGGAAACTGAGTTCTAGGCCCAGGGTGGCTTTCCACAGAGCACTGAGCCTCTCAGCCAGGATACCACAAATTTTATTCTGAAAAACTTGGCACCCATGGTTGAGAGTCAAAACTCATTTGGACCTCACATTGTAGACCTAAATGGGCATAGCATCATATGATCTTTTGGCCACTCTTTGGGAAGCCTTACCTGTGAGTGTTCTCCAGAGATTTCATTGAAATGAGCTTCCTAACCATTTAAAGGTTCCTGAAAAAATTGAAACTCACAGTGCCTCCAACTTCATCCTTAAAAAATGGCTAGATAAATACCATGAAATTTTTGAATTTCCCATCACCAGGTGGCACTGGAAAACCTTTTGATGTCCTGTTGCTGATCATGAATATACCAGACAGTGCCTTGATTGACTGGGTTTCATGTAAATGGTGTAGAACAGAGATGCCAGTAAGTTGGACTTTGTTGAGTAGTAGGTTAGAGCAGTGGTGGGCAGGTATGTGATAAAACATCTGTGGTGGGGCCATGTGGATCTTCCATTGGCTTCCAAATGGCTTGTGACTGACATGGTGCAGCCAGCAGAACCTTCCATGTAAAGGCAAGTTGTTATATGGAGAGGTTTCAGGACATTGTTCAGAATCAGGTTGCTATGGTCAAGGGGGCAAGATATGTGGGATAGGATCCTGTTTCTTGTATCCTCCTGCAAAACCTGACCCACCATACATGACAGAACTTCCTCTTGCATTGTGACCCAGTTGAACTCCTTGTATTTTGTGAAGCAAATACCAAACTCTCAGTGCAGCAGGAAGAAACACCACGAAAATGGAAGATGACCATATGCCTTCACAGTGCACACCGGCACACATTTAGCGCCCAGTGGCCACAGTTTATCTAAAAAGAGAATTCAGCACTGCTGCCTCATGTACATTGGGAAATAAGAAACCATGTCCTCCAGGTCTCATAGATGCAGACCAAGCTTTTATGGTCTCCCTAGAAAGGAAGCTAAAACTCTTGACAACAACATATTTTTCAAGTGCCCAACCTCACAGGCAGTTTCTCAAGAAGTCTCTAGGCCAGCAGACCTCCATGTTTGTGGAGTTTTTACCCTGTCCCATACTTTTGGAATCTACTCTACCACTTCCAAGGTTGTGAGCTCCTGAGCATATTGCATTCCACAAATTTATTCACAGATTTTCTAAATCTTCTCCTCTAATTGTGTCTTACTTGGGGTGAAGGGATTGTCAAGGCATTGTTCTGGTTGAGAGTGGGAATAATTTTGTGTAGCACATATTTACATACACATTGGATTCATTGTTCAATTTTCCATTCGAAATACTGAATCCTTGACACTAACCCATACCCTACTAGACTCTGACTATTAATTCTAATATGATGGAGAAAAATAACCGAAACAGAATAGAAATACTAGCACTTCAGAAGAGGCATGGTGTATAGTTGGTCTTGCCTTTTGCATGATATAGGGTAGGAGTTATAAATCTTGTCAATTTTTTGTTGAAATAGTTCTGCATGTGTTTTTAAAGTTAACACATCTGTGAATTCCTGTCTCCATTTTTCTGTAGCCTATTCAGCACATGTATTTTTATACGCACATATAGAATCCTACCTGGTATCACACGTATATTCTTGAGAGGTGGCTAACTTGGCAGATACAAAGTGTGAGAAGAGATCACTCCTCATTAATACTTTTGGAACTGAAAATTCAGACTATGAGTGAGCTTCTTAGTTCAAGAACATTATACATAAATCCATGTTCAGTAAAATTAATATTTTTGGATCTGTGGATGATATATATTTGACAATGAATTTTAATTGGCATATATATTGCTACTTTTTAATGTCTCTGTGTGTGTTTTGTGTGTGTGTGTGTGTGTGTGTGTGTGTATATATATATATATATATATATATATATATATATATATATATACTCTCTAGATTTTTCAAAATATAAAATATATGTGTCCTATTATACACTCCCTAAATTCATTCTTGTTCATGTATGTGGTTTTATATTAAACTTTTCATAAGATTATTTTAAAAATATTCATCCACCTGAAATACATATTTGTTTTCTAGTACTAAAAAGTTACTTCAGTGAATGGTGCAAACAAATCCTTATATTTTTACAGTAGCTGACCAACTTTAACATCAATGCAAGTAGATTCCTATGGGACATGATGTGTATTTTGACGTTCATTTTTATTAAACACTGGTACATTACTATTTCTGCAGTTTTTGTACATCATAGAATATACATTTCATCCACAAGTTCACAAATTTAAAGAAATTTGTAACACATTCAATCACTTCCTGCTTCAGAACATATGTATTCCTCCTTGTTTTTGACTGGTCATTTCATGAGACTTCTTTCCAAACACATTATTTTCGATTTCCATAATCAATTTTGAAGCAAAATTCACACACTCTTTATGATAAACCACAACCGTAATATTACCATTAGATGTATTACTGGTTGGAATGAATGTATATATATCAATATATGATTCCTGTGTATTTTCAGATATCAATTCAATCCATTATTTAAAGTTGGAACAAGTTATATTATTTATTCGCAGTATGGTCTATTCATGCATTATCTCTATATTCATACATACATGGTACACCTATATGTACCTCCAATACTAATTTATACCCCTTCAAAATATTGCTCCAAGAAATGGTGCAAGAAAGACTCATGTCACCTGATCTACATATACGTTTCATCACAGTAATATTCTGGCCACAAAATGCAAAGTCACACTTACGATTGTACAAAGCCTAAATGGAATGTGAGTATGGGTTATGAAAATCACCCATGTCCACGTTACCTAATGCTCTCAAATGTCAATCCTATTGGTGACTACATATTTGTTACTTCCTAAGATTATATATTCAATCTCAAGCCTGTTGAAAGTGTCTATTGCTATCACTCACTTTATACTTTGCCTGATTTCCTAATGTCGCTATTGATATCTGCTTTCCTACATATTTTCCCCATTTCATCACTGTGACTGACTCTTCACATGTGCTGACATTTACATTTTCTGTCTACCTGAAAACCTATTGCTAAAGAACTATTTGTCCAAATGCTATACTCACACTTTTTTCTAATCCTACCAACTATCTTCCTAATCCTACCGACTCTCCCTCTTTGAATGGTTGTTCTCCTCAACATTCAATCATCCAAGGTATCAGGTCCTATGCCATTGTGTATAGATTTATCTGAGACATCTGTGCAGAACATAATTAAATGCTAAGTATCCCAATCAAGGACCTAATGCCCTTCTGGGCTTCAAATGTTACCGAGATTTCTGTTTTCATTCATATATTTCACCTATATAATCTTATATATATCGCAGGTTCCCAATACCATTATTCATCCAGCAGAATGATCCTAACCCAAATCAAACATGTTATTAACCGTAACCATACACTGTTCCCTCAATCTAACTTTACAGAATAGCAGGGACAGAGTTGGTCTTACAATACAGGAATGTAGGAGATCTTCAACCTGCAGAGAACCTCAAAGGTCCATGCAGAAATGATCCCTAAAGAAGATGTAGGCAGTTATGAAGGACCTGAGAGTGCGAAAGTCATCTTTCATGACAAAAAAAAAAAAAAAAAAAAAAAAAAAAAAAAAAAAAAAAAACAGGTCAGGATGAAGGGATGTGTCTGAAGCAGTCTCTCTCTTCTTAATGTAGAGAAGATAGACCAAACCAGGCTTGTGTGGAGAGCTGTTCCCGGGTGCCTGTGGTTGATATTCCATTCTAGCTTGTGAAAGTGTCATAGGAAGTAGGGGCAGGATCCATCTCAGGGACCCTTGGAAGCAACTGTGAAGACAAAGTGGTTGCCAAGGCAATGACCTCATTCAGTTCTAGACGAAGTGACCTATGTCACTTTCTTGTTGATGGAACACTCTGAACATGGGATCCAGGAAGCCAGGCACCCTGAGGCAGTCCCAGTCCAAGTCCCAGTGGTCTCAAATGTTTGGATTTAAGAAGGACAGAGTCAGTCTTTCTTGGCAACTAAATTGAAGATGGACAAATGCCAGGAAAGCTCTGAAGAGGGGCTTTACCTGAGAAAACAGGCAGTGGCTCACCGCTGGCTCCTGATAACATCACAGTTTTGGCCAAGGAGACCAGATCTGACATAGCACAGCCCGTTTTGCGGGAACATAGTATGGCCCACCAGTCAGAGGACGCTCTGGATAGTCACAGACCTATTTGGGGAAAGAAGGTGCCTTTGTGGGTGTGTGTGTGTGTGTGTGTTTGATTTTGTCTCATGTTTTGAGAATATGTAGGAAAGTCGGTTTGTTTGGTTTGGAGTGGACTCTTTCTAGTAAGTCCTTTGAGAAGGCGAGTGTTTCTATGTCTGGATATCCCACTGTGTCCGTGGTTGTAGACAATAGAAAAGAGAATGCATCAATAGATGTGTCCTGTCTAGTAGAAATCTTCGCAGAATTCATCCTGTCCAATTTATGAATGGACTGCAGGTTACCTTATGGATGGGCAACACCTACTACCTTCCTACATTCATGATTTCTTCCTGAATTCTGGCCACTCTCCCATAGGCTCATGGTTTTGTGTTCAAGATATGTATCTCCTCCACAATCTGGGACATGGCCATGTACTGGATAGCTGAAGAGAATGGTGAATATCTCAGAAAACTCAGATATCAGTGTGACCAGGAAAGTCTCAGTGGAGAAAATCTGCTTTGGGATTTTGCTTACCTATTGTTCTGTTGCCCTGAATGTAAGGAAGGTCTTTGCCTAAGGCCCCACATTTCCAATGCCTGAAAAAAACAGTTTTCAAATGGAAATAAATGGGCATCACCTGTGCCTCCTGGCTTAATTGCTTTGCAAAGGAATATGTCTGAATCAGCCTCTCAGTGCAGTTTGAGATTATCGCTTAGATTCTCAGCACCTGATGGATCTAAAGAAAGATCCCATGTGTGCATCCAAATCCAAAATGGCCAAAAGAGAAGTCATTGTGATGAAGTCTCTTGCCTTCCTCTGTAAGGTTCCTGATCTCCATCAAGTGATAACAGGGATCTTTGGGTCAACTGAGTTATTCAAGCCCTGCAGAGGCTAGCCCATAGGTGCTTGGGTTTTCTTATGACTGCAAATCACATAAAGAAACTATACCCGACAGTCAGTATGCCTCAAATTGGAAAAGCGGAACAGTATTAATGGCATGCCTCTTTGATCAGTCCTGGTTCACATGAACGTTGTCCAGGAAACACTGACTTTAGACAAATGAAGGGCAAGGGAGCTTATTTTGACATTGTCTTGGGCTGTGTGCCTCATAAAAACTTCCAGCCAAGGTTATGATGAGTGACTATATGGAAGAAAATGGGGGCCATGTGGGAGTGTTTTGGTTTTAATTCTGGTCATTGGTGTGGCGGTTGGAAGAGATGACTGGGTCAACTGGTCTTGAACTCTGGTGTGTTTCCACGTAGAGACTGAGTTTTGAAACTGAACTCAGAGAAGTATTGCCATGAATTGTGTTGGGATTTTAGGAGGCCACGCATGAGAGTCGCCCTTGGAACCTGAGATCTAGGACCAGGGTGGCTTTCCACAAAGAACTGGGAATCTCAGCCTGGATATCACATGATTTTATTCTGAAAGACTTGGCAGCCACAGTTGAGAGTCAAAAGACATAGGACCTCACATTGAAGACCTCAATGGTCCTGGCTTCAAGTGACCTTTGTCCACTCTTTGGAAAGCCTTGCCTGTGAGAGTTCTCTAGAATTTTCTTTGAAATGAACTTTCTCAACATTTAATGGTTCCTGAATAATTGAAATCCACAGTGCATCCAACGTCATCCTTGAAAAATGGCTAGATAAATAACACGAAATTTTTGAAATTTCCATGACCAGGTGGAACTGCAGAAACTTTCGATGTCCTGTTGCTTACCATGAGTGTACCAGACAGTGCCTTGATTGACAGGGTTTCATGAAATTTGTTTAGAACAGAGAAGCCAGTATTTTGGAGCCTGCTGAGTAGTGGGCCTAGAGCAGTGGTGGAGAGGTGTGTGATAAAACATCATGGTGGGGCCATTTGTATCTGTCATTGGCTTCCAAATGGCTTGTAACTGACAGAGTGCAGACAAAGACCCTTATATGTAAAAGCATCTTGTTATATGGCGTAGTTTCAGGGCAATGTTCAGAATCAGGTTGCTATGGACAAGCGGGCAATCTTTGAGAGATAGAAGCCTGGTTGGTGAATTTTCTTGCAGACCCTGACCCACCACACGTGACAGAACTACCTCAAGCACTGTTTCCCAGTTGAACTCCTTGTATTTCGTGAAGCATGAACCAAACTTCAAGTGCAGCAGCAAGAAACACCACGAAAAGTGGAGGATGACCAAATGGTTTCACAGTCCACACGGGGAGACAATAAGCCCCCAGTGCCCACAGTTTACCTACAAAGAGAGAATTCAGCACTGCTGCCTCGTGTTCATTGGAAAATAAGAAATGTTGTCCTCCAGGTCTCATAGATGCAGACACAGCTTTGAGGGTCTCACTACAAAGGAAGCTTAACTCCTGACAACAACCTATATTTCAGTGCCCAATTTCACTGGCAGTTTCTCAAGAAGTTTTAGGCAAGCAGAGCTTCATGTTTGTGGAGTGTGTACCCTGTCCTTACTTTTGGAAACTCCTATTCCACCTCCAAGTTTGTGCACTCCTGAGCATTTTCTATTCCAGAAATGTAATCACAGATTTTGTAACTCTTCTACTCTAATTGTGTCTCCCTTAGGGCGAAAGTAATGACAAGGCATTGTTCTGGATGAGAGTCAGAAGATTAATTTTTCTATTTTCCATTTGAAATTCTGAATCCCTGACACTAACCCATATTCTACTAGACACTGACTACTAATCCAAATATGATGGAAGAAAATAACCCAAACAGTACATAAATACTTGCAGTTCAGAGTTGGACTTGCCTTTTGCATGATAAAGGGTAGGTGTTATAAATCTATTCAATATTTAATTGAAATAGTTCTCCATGTGTTTTTAAAGTTAACAAATATGTGAATTACTGTCTCCCATTCTCTGGAGCTTATTCAGCACATGTATTTTTATATGCACCAATAGAATCTTACAAGGTATCACACGTACATCCTTGTGAGGTATATGACTTAGCAGATACAAAGTGTGAGAAGTGATCACTCCTCCTAAACGCTGTTGGAACTGAAAATTCAACCTATGGTTGAGCTTCCCAGTGGAACAACATTATACATAAACCCATGTTCACTAAAATGAATGTTTTTGCATCTTTATGATATATATTTCATGATGAATTTCGATTGGCATATATATTGCTACTTTTTAATGTCTGTGTTTGTGTGTGTGTGTGTGTGTGTGTGTGTGTGTATGTATGTATATATATATATATATATATATATATATATATATATATATATATATATACTCTCCATATTTTTAAAAATATGAAATATATGTGTCTTATATACACTCCCTAAATTCATTCATGTTCATGTATGTGGATTAATAATCAACTTTTCACAAGATTATTCTTAGAAATATTCATCCATCCGAAATACATATTTGTTTCCTAGTACTGAAAACTAACTTCAGTAAAAGGTGCATACAAATCCTAATATGTCTACTTTAACTGACCCAGTTTAACATCAATGCATGTAGGTTCCTAAGGGACATGATGTGTATTTTGACATTAATTTTTATTCCACACTGGTACATTACTATTTCTTCAGTTTATGCAAATCTCAGTATATATATTTTATTCACTAGTTAGCAAATTTATAGGCATTTGTTTCACTTTCAATCACTTCCTGCTCCAGAACACATGTATTCCTCTATGTTTCTTGACTGGTCTATTCATGAGACTTTTTTCCAAATATATTATTTTCGATTTCCATAATCAATTATGAACCAAAACTCACACACCCTTCATGATAAACCATAATCCTAATTATCGTTAGATATATAACTGGTTGGAATGAATGATTGCATATCAATATAAAATTTCTTATAAATTTTCAGATATTTATTCAATCCATTATTTAAAGTGGATCCAGTTATATTATTTATTCACAGTATGGTCTATTCATGCATTATGTCTATATTCATTGAAACAGGGTACACCTATTTGTACCCCCATACTAATTTGTAAGTCTTCAAAATATTGCTCGCAGAATTGGTGGAAGAAATACTCTTTTCACCTGATCTACATATACATTTTATTACAGAAATATTCTGGACACAAAAAGCAAAGGTCACACTTAAAATTGTACCAAAGCGTAAATGGAAAGTGAGCATGGATTACTAAAAACATCCATGTCCAGGTTGCCTAATGCTCTCAAATATCAATTCTATTTTTGACTACATATTTGTTTCTTCTTAAGATTATATATTCAACTTCAAACCTGTTGAAAATGTCTAACCCTATCACACAATTTATACTTTGCTTGATTTCCTAATGTCTCTATTGATATCTGCTTTCCTATATTTTTCCCCAGTTCATCATTGTGACTGACTCTTCACATGTGCTTACATTTACATACACTCTCTACCCGAAATCTTATTGCGAAAGAACTTTTGGTCCAAATCCTATACTCATTCTTCTTTCTAAACCTACCAACTACCTTCCTAATCCTACCGACTATCAGTTTTTGACTGGATGTTCTCTTCAACATTCAATATCCAAGGTACAAGGTACGATGCCAGTGTATATTGATTTATCTGAGACATCTGTGCTGCACATTACTCAAAGCTAAGTATCCCACTCAAGTCCCCAATGCCCTTCTGGGCTTCAAATCTTACCTAGATTTCTGCTTTCATACTTATGTTTCACATATATACTCTTGTAAATATCGCATTTTGCCAATACCATTATTCATCCCGCAGAATGATTTGTAACAAAAATTGAACATGTTATTAACCCTAACCATACACTGTTCCCTCAGTATAACTTACTTAAGAGCAGGGACAGTGTGGGTCTTACAATATAGGAATGTAGATGATCTTCCACCTGCTGAGAACATCAAAGATCCATGGAGAAATGATCCTTGCAGAAGATATAGGCAGCTATGTAGGACCTGAGAGAGCAATAGTCATCTTCCATGGCAAACAACCTGGTCAGGATTAATTGATAGTCTGAATCAGCCTCTCTCTTCTTAATGAAGAGAAGATGGACTGAACCAGGCCTCTGTGGAGAGCTGTTCCCTGGTGCCTATGGTTGATATACCATTCTAACTTCTGAATGTGTCACAGGATGTTGGGGCAGCCTCCATCTCATGGGAACCCTGGATGCAACTATTAGCACAAAGTGGTTACCAAGGTAGTGACCATATTCAGTTCCTGAAAGAAGTGACCTCACTTCACTTCCTTGGTGATGGAATTCTCTGAACCTGGGATCCAGGAAGGAAGGCACCCAGAGCCAGTCCCACTCCCAGTTCCAGTGGGCTAACTTGTTTGCTTTTCCAAAGACATAGTCAGTCTTTCTTGGTACCTACTGATGTGAGGATGGAAAAATGCCAGCAGAGCTCTGATGAGGGCCCTTTCCTGAGAAAGCAGGTAGTGGCTCACCTTTGGCTCCTGACAACTTCACAGAGTTGGACAAGGAGACCAGATCTGAAACAGGACAGGCCATTTTGGGGGAACATAATATGGCCCACCAGTCAGAAGACACTCCGGATAGTCACAGACCTATTTGGGGGAAGTAAGTGCCTTTGCCGTTGTAGGTGTGAGTTTGTCGTTTTTTCTCATGTTCTGAGAATAGGTAGGAAAAGTGGTTTGTTTGGTTTGGAGTGGACTGTTTCTAGTAAGTCGTTTGACATGGTGAGTGTTTCTAGGTCTGTGTATCCCACTGTATCCGTGGTTGTAGACATTAGAAAAGAGAATGCATCAATGGATGTGTTGTCTCTAGTTGAAAGCTTCCCCGCATTCATACTGCCCAATTAATGAATGGACTGCAGCTTGCCTTATGGATGGGCAACATCTACTATCTTCTAAAGTTCCTGTTTTCTTCGTGAATTCTGGCCACTCTCCAGAATAGGCTCATGGTTTTGTTTCCCAAATATGTAACACCAAAAGATTCTGTGACATGGCCATGTACTGGATTGCTGAAGGGAATGGGAGCATCTAAGAAAACTCAGATTTCAGTGTGACCAGTAAAGTCTCAGTGGAGAAACCCTTCTTTGGGCCATTTGCTTACTTCTATTTCTATTACCCTGAATGTCAGGAAGTCTTTGCCTCAGGCCACCCCTTTGTGTAGCCTGAAGAAAACTGTTTTCATATGGAAATGTATGGACATCACCTGTGGCTCTTTGCTTAATTGATTTGGAATGAAATGTGTCTGAATCAGCCTCTTGTCCTTGTATGAGGTTGTGGCTTTGATTCTCAGCACCTGATGGATCTAAAGAAAGATCCCATGTGCTTCCAAAACTAAAATGGCCAAAAGAGCAGTCATTGTTGATGAATATTTTTGCCTTCTTGTTTTAGGTTCCTGACCTCCATAAAGTGAGAATAGGGATCCTTTGGGTCAAATGAGTTCTTGAAATCCCTGCAGAGGCTAGCCCATATTTGCTTGGGTTTTCTCATGACTCCAAATCACATAAAGAATCTATACCCTACAGCCAGTAGGCCTCAAATTGGAGAAGTGGAACACTTTAACAGCAGGAATATTTGATCATTCCTGGTTCACAGGAAGAGTGTCCAGGCCATCATGATTTTAGGCAAATGAGGGGCAAGTGAGCTTATTTGGGCTCATAGAAACCTCCAGCTGGAGGTTATGATGAGTGTCTACATGGAAGAAGATGATGGCCCTGTGGGAGTGTTTTGATTTTAATTGTGGTCATTTTTTGGCGGATGGAAGGGATTACTGGGTCCACCTGGGCTTGAACTCTGGTGTGATTCCCCTTAGAGACTGAGTTCTGAAACTGAACTCAGAGAAGTATTGCCATGAATTGTGTTGGGATTTTAGGAGGCCACGCATGAGACTCACTCTTGGAAACTGAGATCTAGGCCCAGGGTGGTTTCCACAGAGGCCTGAGAATCTCAGCCAGGATATCACATGATTTTATTCTGAAAGACTTAGCACCCATATTTGAGAGTCAAAACACACATGCACCTCACATTGTAGATGTCAGTTGGCCTGGCTTTAGGAGACCTTTTGGCAACTGTTTGAGAAGCATTGACTGTGAGAGTTCTCCAGAGCGTTCATTGTAATGAACTTTCTCAACACTTAATGGTTCCTGAATGAATTGAAACCCACAGTGCCTCTAACTTCATCCTTGAAAAATTTCAAGATAAATACCATGAAATTTTTGAAATTCCCATGACCAGGTGGCACTGCAGAAACTTTTGATGTCCTGTTGCTGATCATGTGTATACCAGACAGTGCCTTGTTTTTGACTGGGTTTCATGAAAATCCTGTAGAACAAGAGAAGCGAGTAATTTGGAGCCTGCTGAGTAGGGGGGCCATAGCAGTGGTGGGCAGGTGTGTGATAAAACATCATGGTGGGGCCATGTGTATCTGCCATTGGCTTCCAAATTTTTTGTGACTGATATAGTGCAGAAATCAGACCCTTATATGTAAAGGCATCTTGTTAAATGGAGAGTTTTCAGGGCAATATTCAGAATCAGGTTGCTATGTTTATTGGGGCAAGCTATGTGGGATACAAGCCTGGTTGGTGCATTCTCCTTCAGACCCTGACCTACCACACGTGACAGAACTCCCTCCAGCACTGTATCTCAGATGAACTTTTTATGTTTTGTGAAGCAAATACCAAATTCCCAGTGCAGCAGCAAGAAATACCACGAAAAGTGGAGGATGACCAAATGTCTTCACAGTCCCCACTGGGAGACACTTAGCTTCCAATGGACACAGTTTAGCTACAAAGAGAGAATTGAGCACTGCTGCCTCATGTTCATTGGAATATAAGAAACCATGTCTTTCGGTTACATAGATGCAGACCCAGCTATGATGTTCTCACTACAAAAAAAGCTAAAGCTCATGACAACAACATATATTTCAAGTGCCCAACCTCAGAAGCCATTTCCCAAGAATTCTTAGGCCAGCAGAGCTCCTTTTTGTGGAGTGTTTACCCTGTCCTTTACTTTTGGAAACTCCTCTACCACCTCCAAGGTTGTGAACTCCCGAGCATATTCCATTCCATATATGTATTCATAGATTTTCACACTTTTCTACTCTAATTGTGTTTTACTTGGGGCGTAGGTAATGTCAAGGCATTGTTCTGGATGTGAGTGGGAAGATTTTTGTGTAGCACATATTTACATACACATTGGATTCATTTTTCAATTTTCCATTTGAAATACTGAATCCCTGACACTAACCCATACCCTACTAGTCTCTGACTAATAATCCTAATATGATGGTGAAAAATAAGCCAAAAAGAGAAGAAACACAAGCAGTTCAGAGGACGCATTGTGTATAGTTGGAATTGCCTTTTGCATTATATAATGTAGGAGTTATAAGTCTAGTCAATTTTTTTGTTGAAATAGTTCTAAATGTGTTTTTAAAATTAGCAAATATGTGAATCCCTGTCTCCCTTTCTCTGTAGCCTATTCAGCACATGTATTTTTATATGCACATATAGAATTCTACCTGATATCACTCGTATACACTTGTGAGGTGGCTGAATTGGCAGATGCAAATTGAGAGAAGAGTTCACTCCTCCTAAACGCTGTTGGAACTGAAAATTCAACCTATGGGTGAGCTTCCTAGTTGAAAAACATTATACATGAATCCATGTTCAGTAAAATGAACATTTTTCGATCTGTGGATTATATACATTTTATGATGAATTTCTATTGGCATATATGTTGCTACTTTTTTTTTTCTTTTATTGGTTGCTCAAAACATTACAAAGCTCTTGAATATCATATTTCATACATTAGATTCAAGTGGGTTATGAACTCCCATTTTTACTCCAAATACAGATTGCAGAATCACATTAGTTACACATCCATATTTTTACATAATGCCCTATTAGTTACTGTTGTATTCTGCTACCTTTCCTATACTCTACTATCCCCACTCCCCTCTCTTCCCATCTTCTCTCTCTACCATACCTACTGTAATTCATTTCTCTCCTTGTTTATTTTCCCACAACCTCTTATATGTAATTTTGTGTAACAATAAGTGTCTCTCTCCATTACCATGCAATTTCCCTCTTCTCTCCCTTTCCCTCCCACGTCATGTTTCTGCTTAATGTTAATCTTTTCTTCATGCTCTTCCTCCCTGCTCTGTTCTTAGTTGCTCTCATTATATCAAAGAAGACATTTGGTAATTGTTTTTTAGGGATTGGCTAGATTCACTAAGCATAATCTGCTCAGTGCCATGCATTTCCCTGCAAATTCCATGATTTTGTCATTTTTTAGTGCTGCGTAATTCTCGATAGTATATAAAAGTCACATTTTTTTATTCATTCATCTATTGAAGGGCATCTGGGTTGGTTCCACAGTGTAGCAATTGTGAATTGTGCTGCTATGAAAATCCATGTGGCAGTATCCCTGTAGTACGCTCTTTTAAGGTCTTCAGGGAATAGTCCGAGAAGGGCAATAGCTTGGTCAAATGGTGCTTCCATTCCCAGCTTTCCCAGGAATCTCCATACTGCTTTCCAAATTGGCCGCACCAGTTTCAGTCCCACCAGCAATGTACAAGAGTACCCTTTTCCCCACATCCTCGCCAGCACTTGTTGTTGTTTGACTTCATTATGGCTGCCAATCTCACTGGATTGAGATGGTATTTTAGGGTGGTTTTTATTTGCATTTCTCTTACTGCTAGAAATGGAGAGCATTTTTTTCATGTACTTGTTAATTGATTCTATGTCCTCCTCTGAGAAGTTTCTGTTCAGGTCCTTGGCCCATTGGGTTATTGGTTATCTTATTGTCTAATTTTCTAAGTTCTTTGTATACTTTGTATACTCTGGATATTAGGGCTCCATGTGAAGGGTGAGGACTAAAAATTTGTTCCCATGATGTAAGCTCCATATTTACCTCTCTTATTGTTTCTCTTTCTGAGAAAAAATAATTCAGTTTAAGTAAGTCCCATTTGTTGATTCTTATTATTAACTCTTGTTCTTTGGGTGTCCTATTAAGGAATTTGGAGCCTGACCACACAATATGTAGATCGGAGCCAAGTTTTTATTCTATCAGACGCAGAGACTCTGATTTGAATCTAGCTCCTTGATCCACATTGAGTTAACTTTGGTGCATGGCGAGAGGAGGGGATTCAGTTTCATTTTGTTGCATATGGATTTCCAGTTTACCCAACACCATTTGATGAAGATGCTATCCTTCCTCCATTGCAGGCCATTAGCTCCTTTATCAAATATAAGATAGTTGTAGCTTTTTGGATTAGTTTCTGTGTCCTCCATTCTGTACCATTGGTCCACCCGCCTGTTTTGGTACCAGTACCATGCTGTTTTTATTATGATTGCTCTGTAATATAGTTTGAAATCTGGTATCGCTATACTGCCTGATTCACACTTCCTGCTTAGAATTGCTTTTGCTATACTGGGTCTTTTATTTTTCCATTTGAATTTTATGATTGCTTTATCTATTTCTACAAAAAGTTTCTATGGGATTTTGATTGGCATTGCATTAATCCTATAGAGAACTTTTGGTAATATCACCATTTTGATGATGTTAGTTCTGCCTATCCATGAACACGGTATATTTTTCCATCTTCTAAGATCTTATTCTATTTCTCTTTTTAGGGTTCTGTAGTTTGCATTATATAAATCTTTCACCTCTTTTGTTAGGTTTATTCCCAAGTATTTAATTATTTGAGGAAATTGGGAATGCAGTGTTTTGACTCATTTTTGTTTCAGAAGTTTTGTCGCTGATATACAGAAATGCCTTTGATTTATTCATGTTGATTTTGTATCCTGCCACATTGCTGCATTCATTTATGAGTTCTAGTAGTTTTTTCTGTAGACCCTTTTGGGTCTTCTATGTATAGAATCATGTCATCTACAAATAGTGATAATTTAAGTTCTCCTTTTCCTATTTTTATGCCTTTAATGTCTTTCATCTCTCTAATTGCTCTGGCCAGTTTTTCGAGAACTATATTAAATAGAAGTGGTGATAGAGGACATCCCTGTCTTGTTCCAGATTTTAGAGGGAATGCCTTCAATTTTTCTCCATTCAGAATGATGCTAGCCTGAGGATTAACATAGATAGCTTTTACAATGTCGAGGTAAGTTCCTGTTATCCCTAGTTTTTAAAATGTTTTGAACATAAAGAAATGCTCTACTTTGTTGAATGTTTTTTCTGCGTCTATCGAGATGATCATATGGTTCTTATCTTTAAGTCTATTGATGTATTGAATAACATTTATTGATTTCCATATATTGAACCTTCCTTGCATCTCAGGGATTAATCCAAGTTGATCATGGTGCACGATTTTTTTGATGTGCCTTTCTATCCAATTCGCCAGAATTTTAATGAGGATTTTTGCATCTAGGTTCATCAGAGATATTGGTCTGTAGTTTTCTTTCTTTGAGGTGTCTTTGTCTGGTTTCAGAATCAGGGTGATGTTGGCCTCATAGAATGAATTCGGCAGAGCTCCCAGTTTTTCTATTTCCTGAATAACTTGAGAAGTATTGGTATTAATTCTTCTTTAAAGGTTTTGTAAAACTCTGCTGTATACCCATCCGGTCCTGGGCTTTTCTTGGTTGGTAGTCTTTTGATTGCTTCTTCTACTTCATCCATTGATATTGGTCTGTTTAAATTGTGTGTTTCCTCCTGACTCAGTCTGGGCAAATCATATGACTTAAGAAATTTATCGATGTCTTCACTATTTTCTATTTTATTGGAATACAGGTTTTCAAAATAATTTCTAATTTTCTTCTGTATTTATGTAGCATCTGTTGTAATATTGCCTTTTTCATCCCGTATGTTAGTAATTTGATTTCTCTCTCTTCTTCTCTTCGTTAGCATGGCTAAGGGTCTGTCTATCTTATTTATCTTTTTGAAGAACCACCTTTTAGTTTTGTTAATTTTTTCAATAGTTTCTTTTGTTTCAATTTCGCTATGATTTTAATTATTTCTTGCCTTCTGCTACATTTGCTGTTGTTTTGCTCTTCCTTTTCTAAGGCTTTGAGATGAAGTGTGAGCTCATTTATTTGTTTTTCTTTTCTATTTTGAGGAATGACCTCTAGGCGATGAATTTATCCCTTAAAACTTCTTTTCATTGTACCCCATAGAATCTGATATGTTGTGTCTGTATTTTCATTTATCTCTAAGAATTTTTTGATTTCCTCCTTTATGTCTTCTGTAACCCATTGATCATTCAGTAACATATTCTTCATTTTGGATGTGATGTATGATTTTTTCTTCCTTCTTTTATCTTTGGTTTCCAGTTTCATTCCATTATGATCACAAAAAATTCATGGTATTATCTCCACCCCTTTATATTTACTGAGGGTTGCCCTATGGCATACCATATGGTCTATTTTTGAGAAGGATCCATGTGCTGCTGAGAAAAAAGTATATCCACTTGATGGTGGTTGATATATTCTATATATGTCAGTTAAGTCTAGGGTATTGATTGCGAGATTGAGTTCTATAGTTTCTTTTTTCAACTTTTGTTTGGAGGATCTGTCCAATGGTGAGAGAGGTGAGTTGAAGTCACCCATAATTATTGTATTGTGGTCTATTTGATTCTTTAACTTGAGGAGAATTTGTTTTATGAACATCGCAGCACCATTATTTGCTGCGTGAATATTGATAATTGTTATGTCTTGTCGGTGAATGGTTCATTTTAGCAGTATATGATGTCCTTCTTTATCCCTTTTGATTAAATTAGTCTTGAGGTCGATTTTATTCGATAGGAGGATGGCCACCCCTGCTTGCTTACGAGGACCGTGTGCATGGTATAAATTTTCCCAATCTTTCACCTTCAGCCTGTGTATGTCTTTTCCATTCAGATGTGTCCCCTGGAGGCAATATATTGTTGGATTTTTTTTTTTATTTCAAGTTACAAGCCTATGTCACTTTATTCGAGAGTTTAAGCCATTTACTTTTAGAGTTACTATTGATATATGGTTTGTACTGCCACCCATGTTTGCTTATATCTTTTTTTTAAATTAGTTTGTTTCTCCATGATTAGCTTTTCCCCCGCCCTCTGTCATTACTGAGGCACTTCTCACTCATGGTTTTCGTTGTTGATTTTCATTTCTTCCTCGTGTAGTGTTTTGCTCAAGATGCTTTGCAATGCTGGTTATCTGGCTGCAAATTCTTTTAGGTTTTGTTTATCATGAAATATTTTTATCTCGTTGTCTTACCTTAAGCTTAATTTTGCTGGATACATAATTCTTGGTTGGCATCCATTGTCTTTCAGTGTTTGAAGTACGTTGTTCCAGGATCTTCTCACTTCCAGCATCTATGATGAAAAATCCATTGTTAACCTTTTTGGTTTACCCCTGATTGTAATGATTGTAATCTGCCTCCTTTCTCTGGTAGCTTTTAATATTTTCTCTTTGTTCTGTATATTGGATATCTTCATAACAATGTGTCTTGGCATTGGTCTACTGTGATTTTGTGTGCTCGATGTCCTGTAAGCATCTACAATTTGTTTATCCCTTTCCATTTTTATTTCTGGAAAGTTTTCTGTAATTATTTCATTCAGCAGGTTTCTCATTCCCTTGGTTTGAATCTCTGTACCTTCCTCTAACCATATGACTCATTAGTTTTTTTTTTATGTTATCCCATATCTCTTGAATGTTTTCTCATAATTTTTTACAGCATTTCTTTGTTGGCTAGACTTTTTTCAAGATGATATATTTTGTCTTCATTCTGTCTTCTACTTGCTCTACACTGTTAGTGATACTCTCAATTGAATTTTTAATTTGGTTTATCATTTCCTTGATTTCTAGAATTATTGTTTGATTTTTCTAATAATCTCTATCTCCTGATAAAGATGCTTAATTTCTTATTTTATCTGTTTATGTAATTTATTTTCAATGCGTTCTATCACTGTTTGTTTTTGCTGTCTCGTATCCTCTTTAAGGTTCCATTCCATCTGTCTAAGGTATTCCTTGAGTTCTTTATATGACCATTTTTCTGATGACTCTAGGTGCTCTTGAATATTTAGGCTGTCCTTCATTGTTCGTACTCCTTTTCTTCCTTGCTTTTTTATGCTTCTCATGTTACTTCTCGTTCTGTTTGACTACTGAGTTACTGCTTACTCTTATAAATTTATTTGATGCTTGAGAGGAAAGATATTAGAAGGGAAGGGAGAAGTCACTAAAGAGAATGAGAGTAGGCAGGTAGAATTCAAGTAAGGGGGAATAAAAAAATTGAAATGAAATGAAAAGACAAAAAAAATAGAAAATAAAGAAAGAAAATTTTAAGTAATAATGATGATTAAAAAATTGAAAACTAAAATTTAAAATAATAATATTAATAATAATAATAATAAAATAAAAGAAATTAAAAAAATAAAAACATTTAAAAAAGTTAATGAACAACAACAACAACAATGAAAATGAAAGAAAAATAAAAAAATACAAATAAAAAAATAGTAATAATACATGCAGTCCTAGAGTTCAATTAACTTCTCTTCCAGTAGGTGGAGCTGTGCGCACTGGGCCAAGCTTCTCCTCTCAATAAGTGGGAACCAATCACTGTGCAGCAGCTCTTCCTCCCAGACTGGGCGGGTCTCCAACCCTGAGTTCCTAGGGCCTTCTCTTGTGCTTCCTCAAGCCAGGCCCCACTCACCTGTGACGCTCACCACAATACTGGTTACAAGCCAGGCCTCTGCTCCTGGTAGCCCTGTTTCCATGAACGCCTGGGCACACTCTCCTTGATTGCCTCCCTCAGACCCTAAGTTTGTAGAGCTTGGGGCTGAGAAACCCCAGCGAATTTGCTTGCCCTTCGGGAGCCATGGCACCGGTAGTTGGTGTAAGAGACCTCAATTGTCAGCACTGGTGGGAGCGGTAGCCGGCAATTACACGCCTCGAGTCCCGAGCCAATCCTGATTCCCTAGGTCTGGGTATCGCGCTCCTTGGAGAGCTGGGAGGGGCCATTACGGCAGAGGTGGGAAGGGCCCTTGAGGTTTCCCTGCGGTGTTGAGAGAGATGGCAATGGGATAACACACTTGTCGCACTGGTTTCAATGAAGTTATCTCCTCCGACTGTGACGTCAGTTCGCTGCCATGGTGGTATCCCATTAAAATGGTGACCGTTCGTTCCCTTTGCTGGGTGACCAATGCAACAGGTGGTTCCTGACTATCTCTCCCAAGCCCCATTTCAATCCTGTGGCCACTGCCTATGAAGGCTCAGTTGGCTTTTAACTCTGTCAATTCCGAAAGCCCGACCAATTATTTCAGCGGGAATGTTAGTGCTGAGTCACAAAAACCAGATGAATCTAAGCTTGAATGCAGCCAATCCGGGCTTTGTGTGTGTTCTGAGGGGCCAAGACTGTTCGCCCCAGATTCACAACAGGTCAATATTGCCTAGTGATTCTGAGCAAACAGCATTTAGACAGTTTACGACTCCCTATGCCCGCGCAGCTGAAGAGATCAGAGACTTGAATTCTCCATGCCTGCCTTCATAATGGATCTCCTGTATTGCTACTTTTTAATATCTGTGCATTTGCGTGTGTGTGTGTGTGTATATATATATATATATATATATATATATATATACTCTTTAGATTTTTCAAAATATGAAATATATGTGTCTTATTATGCACTCCCTAAATACATTCATATTCATATCTGTGGATTTATAATCAACTTTCAACAAGATTATTTTCAGAAATAATCATCCACCTGAAATACATATTGTTTCCTAGTACTGAAAACTAAATTCAGTGAATGGTGCATTCAAACCCTAATATTTCTACAGTTACTTAGCCAGTTTAAAATGAATGCAAGTAGATTCCTAGGGGACATGATGTGTATTTTGACTTTCATTTTTATTCAACACTTGTACGTTACAATGTCTTCAGTTCATGCACATGATGGGATATATATTTCAGTCACAAATTAGAAAATTTATAGGCATTTGTTTCACGATCAATCACTTCCTGATTCAGAACACATGTATTCCTCCATGTTTCTTGACTGGTCTTTTCATGAGACTTCTTTCCAAACATATTATTTTTGTTTAACATCATCACGTGTAAAGCAAAACTCAAACACCATTCATCATAAACCATAATCCTAATATTACCATTAGATATATAACTGGTTGGAATGAATGATTGTATATCAATATAAGATTTCTTATATATTTTCACATATCAATTCAATCCATTATTTAAAGTGGAATCAGTTACGTTATTTATTCATAGTATGGTCTATTCATGCATTATCTCTATATTAATAGACACAGGGTACACCTCTTTGTACCCCTAATACTAATGTATACGTCTTCAAAATATTGCTCCCAGAAATGGTGAAAGAAATACTCATGCCACCTGATCTACATATACATTTTATCACAGTAATATTCTGAACAAAAAAAAAACCATAAAAATGTCACACTTATGATTGTACCAAAGCCTAAAAGGAAAGTGAACGTGGATAACTAATAACATCCATGTCCAGGTTGCCTAATGCTCTCAAATGTCATTCCCATTTGTGACGAGATATTTGTTTTTTCCTATGATTATGTATTCAAACTCAACCCTGTTGAAAATGTCTAATCCTATCACTCACTTTATACTTTGCCTGATTTCGTAATGTCTCTATTGACACCTGCTTTCCTACATATTTTCCCCAGTTCATCATTGTGACTGACTCTTCACATGTGCTGACATTTCCATTCACTCTCTAAACGAAACCCTATTGCTAAAGAAGCTTTTTATTCCAAATCATATACTCACTCTTCTTCCTAAACCTACTGACTATCTTCCTAATCCTACTGACTATCCCTTTTTGACTGGATGTTCTCTTCTACATTCAATCATCCAAGGTACAAGGTCCTATGCCACTGTATTTCGATTTAACTGAGACAACTGTACGGAACATAATTCAACACTAAGTATCCAAATAAAGGGCCCAATGCCATTCTGGGCTTCAAATCTTTCTTAGATTCCCGTTTTCATACATATATTTCACGTATATATTCTTATAAATATCGCAGGTTCCCAATCTCATTATTCTTCCTGCAGAATGATTCCTAACCCAAATCGAACATATTATTAACCGTAACCATACACTCACTTTGCAGGAGAGCAATAACAGTGTGGGTATTAAACTACAGGAATCTAGGGGATCTTCACCTTCTGAGAAACTCAAATGTTCATGCAGAAATGATCCCTGGTGAAGATGAAGGCAGCTATGAAGTACCTCAGAAAGCAAAAGTCATCTTCCATGGCAATCATCCTGGTCAGGATGAAGGGTTGTGTCTGAATCAGTCTCCCTCTTCTTAATGTATAGAACATGGACCAAACCAGTCGTGTGTGGAAGCTGTTCCCGGGTGCTTATGGTTGATATAAGATTCTAACTAGAGAAAGTGTCCCATGAAAATCAGGACAGCCTCCACCTCATGATACTTTTGGAAGCAACTGTTAGGACAAAGTGGTTGCCAAGGCAGTGACATCATTCATATCCTGAAGGAAGTGATCTCACCTCACTTCCTTGGTGATGGAACTCTCTGAACTTGAAATCCAGGAAGCCAGGCACCAAGAGACAGTCCCTGTCCTAGTCCCAGTGGTCTGACATGTTTGGATTTACCAAGGACAGAGTCAGTCTTTCTTGGTACCTACAGATGTGAGGATGGCCAAATGCCAGGAAACCTCTGAAGAGGGGCTTTTCCTGAGAAAGCAGGTAGTGTCTCACCGCTGGCTCTTGAGAACTTCACAGAGTTGGCCAAGCAGACATGATCTGAGACAGGAGAGGTCATTTTGGAAGAACATAGAATGGCCCACCAGTCAGACGACACTCCAGGGAGTCACAGACCTACTAGGGGGAAGGAGGTGCCTTTTGGGGTGTGGGTGTGAGTTTGTGGTTTTGTCTCATGTTCTGAGAATAGGTAGGAAAGGCGGTTTGTTTGGTATGGAGTGGAATATTTCTATTAAGTCCTTTGACAAGGCGAGTGTTTCTATGTGTGTGTATCCCACTGAGTCCATTGTTGTAGACATTAGAAAAGACAATGCATCAATGGATGTGTCCTGTCTAGTAGAAAGCTTCCCAGCATTCATCCTGCCCAATTCATGAGTGGACTCTGGCTTGCCTTATGGATGGGCAACACCTACAAGCTTCCTAATTTCCTGTTTTCTTTCTCAATTCTGGCCACTCTCCAGAATAGTATCGTGGTTTTGTGTCCAAGATTTGTACCTCCAAGATCTGTGACATGGCTATGTACTGGATAGCTGAATGAAATGGCTAGCATCTCAGAAATCTCAAATATCTGTTGACCAGGAAAGTCTCAGTGGAGAAACCCCTCATTGTTCCTTTTGCTTACCTATTGTTCTGTTGAATGTCAGGAAGTTATTTGCCTCAAGCCACCACTTTGTTAACCCTGAAGAAAACAGTTTTCAAATGGAAATGAATGGGAATCACCTGTGACTCTTTGCTTAATTGCTTAGGATTCGGATATGTCTGAATCAGCCTGTTGGCCCTGTGTGAGGCTGTGGCTTAGATTCTCAGCACCTGATGGATCTAAAGATAGATCCCATGCGTGCATCCAAAACCAAAATGGCAAAAAGATCAGATATTGTTGATGAACTCTCTTGCCTTCCTCTGGTAGGTTCCTGATATCCATCAAGTGAGAATAGGGATCCTTTGGGTCAAATGAGTTCTTCAAAGCCCTGCAGAGGCTAGTCCATAGGTGTTTGATTTTCATGACTCCAATTCACTTAAAGAATCTAAACCCCAAAGCTAGAAGGCCTCAAGTTGGAGAAGCCAAGCAATATTAAAGGCAGGCCTATTTGATCACTACTGGTTCACAGGAAGAGAGTCCAGGCCACCCTGACTTCAGGCAAATGAGGGGCAGGGAGCTTATTTTGGACACTGTCATGTTCTGCGTCCCTTATGGAAACCTCCAGCCAGAGAATATGATGAGTGTCTATATGGAAGAAGATGAGGGCCATGTGAGAGTGTTTGGTTTTAATTGTGGATATTTGTCTGGCGGTTGGAAGAGATCTCTGGGTCCACCTAGGCTTGCACTTTGGTGTGATTCCCCTTAGAGACTGAGTTCTTTTACTGATCTCAGAGAATTATTGCCAGGAATTGTGTTGGAATTTTAGATGGCCATGCATGAGTGTTGCCCTTGGAAAGTGACATCTAGGCCCAAGTTGACTTTCCACAGAGCACAGGGAATCTCAGCCAGGATATCACATGATATTATTCTTAAAGACTTGGCAGCCATATTTGAGATTCGAAACACACATGGACCATACATTGTAGACCTCAACGGGCCTGGCTTAATCTGACTTTTCGCCACTTTTGGAAGCCTTGCCTCTAAGAATTCTCCAGAGTTTTCATTGAAATGAGCTTTCTCACCATTTAATGGTTTCTGAGTGAATTAAAATTCACAGTGCCTCCAACTTCATCCTTGAAAATTGGCTATATCAATACCATGAAATTTTTGAAATTCCCATGACCGGGTAGCACTGGAGAATATTTGGATGTCCTGTTGCTGATCATGAGTATACAAGACAGTGCCTTGATTGACTGGGTTTTATGAAAATGGTGTTGAACAGAGATGCCAGTAAGTTGGATCCTGCTGAGTAGTTTTACTAGAGTAGTGGTTGGCAGGTGTGTAATAAAACATCTGTGGTGGGGGCATTTGGATCTGCCATTGGCTTCCAAATGGATTTTGACTGACATTTTGCAGCCAGTAGACCCTTATATGTAAAAGCATATTGTTATATGGAGAGGTTTTAGGGCAATGTTCAGAATCAGGTTGCTATGGTCAATGGGGCAAGCTATGTGGGATAGAAGCCTGGTTGGTGCATTCTCCTGACGAACCTGACCCACCACACTTGACAGAACTTACTTCAGCACTGTGTCCCATTTGAAATCCTCGTATTTCATGAAGCAAACACCAATCTCCCAGTGCAGCAGCAAGAAATACCACGAATAGTGGAGGATGACCAAATGGAATTACAGTCCACAAGGGGAGACACTTAGACCCCAGTGGCCACAGGTTACCTACAAATAGAAAATTCAGCACTGCTGCCTCATGTTCATTGGAAAATAAGAATCCATGTCATCCAGATCACATAGATGAAGACTCAGCTATGATGGTCTCACAACAAATGAAGCTAATGCTCCTGACAACAGCATATATTTCATTGCCCAACCTCAGAGGCAGTTTCTCCAGATGTTAGGCTGGCAGAACTTCATGTTTGTGGAGTTTTTACCCTGTCCCTTACTTTTGGAAACTCCTCTACCACCTGCAAATTTGTGAACTCCTGAGCATTTTCCATTACACATATGTATTCACAGATTTTCTAACTCTTCTCCTCTTATTGTGTCTTATGTGGGGCGAAGGTAATGTCAAGGCATTGTGCTGAATGAGGGTGGGAAGATTTTTGTGTAGCACATATTTGCATACACATTTGATACATTTTCCAATTTTCCATTTGAAATACTGAATCCCTGACACTAACACATACCCTACTAGACTTTGACTTTTAATCCTAATATGGTGGAGAAAAATAACCCAAACAGAATAGAAATACACGAGGTTCACAGGAGGCATGGTGTATAGTTGGACTTGCCTTTCGTATGATAAATGGTAGGTGTTATAAATCTAGCGAATTTTAATTGAAATAGTTCTCCATGTGTTTTAAAAGTTAACAAACATGTGAATAACTGTCTCCCTTTCTCTGTAGCCTATTCATCACATGTATTTTTATATGCACATATAGAATTCTACCTGGTATCACTCGTACATTTTGTGAGGTGGCTGGCTTGGCAGATGCAAATTGTGAGAAGAGATCACTCCTACTAAATGCTGTTGGAACTGAAAATTCAACATATGAGTGAGCTTCTTATTTGAACAACATAAATCCATGTTCATTAAAATGAATATTTTTGGATCTGTGGATGATATATTACTTCGTGGTGAATTTCGATTGGCATACATAATGCTACTTTTTAATGTCTGTGTGTGTATGTGTATATATATATATATATATATATATATATATATATTCACTCTCCAGATTTTTCAAAATATGAAGTATATTTTTCTTATTATACACTCCCTAAATTCACTCATATTCATGTATTTGGATTAATAATCAAGTTTTCACAAGAATATTCTCAGAATTATTCATCCACCAGAAATACATATTTGTTTCTTAGTACTGAAAACATTGGGGGATCATATGATGGTGGTGAAGGGAGTGCATCACCCCCATGTACCGCGTCACTGTGCGGGAGAATGACGAGTTATAATGGCTAAAACCTATCTTGTTAGAAATTTCCAGCAAAATTGGGGTGCTCCAAAACCTAGTCGACATATTTCCATCTCACGAGGATCAGCTACGCGGGCTCAAACACGAGTGATTTGTCCGCATAGAGGGTCATGCTGCTTATTCAGGAAATCGGTCTGCGGCTAGAGTCTGTGGCGTGCACTGGGAAACGAAGAGATAGCAATGCAAATATACAGCGGTGTGGATTCTGTGGGCTCCTGACAGGTATGCAATCACTGTGCTAAGTGCTGAATTCTGGGTTTGAGACGGGAAAGGATGCGGTCCAATTCGGTTCTCCACACCGGTCAGACCACAGAGGAAGCCAGCGGCCACCATCTTGGAGAGCTGATGTCACCATCCCTGTTTTCGACTGATCGAAGCTCATTCAGCTATAGAACAGGTAATTTCAGGATGCCATTCACCTTTGTGTCGCAGACAAATTACTCAGGCTCAGTGCCAAAGAACCTGCAGAAACTCCGTCTTGGAGCCTGCTCCTATTAGAACATACACCAAGCCCAGAGCGGCCGAATTCCGCCTCTCGGAACTGATCTGGCCCAGGGCTAAAGAACCGGCGGAAACTGCTTCTCGTTCCGGGTCTTGCTGAATACTGTGGAGGTAAATATCAACCGAGCCTTCATAGGCAGTGGCAACAGGATTGGGACGCGGCTTGTGAGGGCCGGTCAGGACTCACCCATTGCTTTGGTCACCCAGAAAAGGGAACGAAATGCTGCCTTTCACATGGGATACCAACATGACAAATTTCTGATGTCATCAGAAAGCAGCAGAGGAGATAACATCATTGATACCAGCAGTGACAGAAACAGTTGGTCTCCTGGTGAAGAAAGTGAGTCACAAACACCCGGGTCTCTCTCACTTTGTCATCAAGTCAGAGGGGCAGAGCAGAGCAGCTGCCCGCACCTGGAACAGACCCAGTGACACACCTGCATGGTAGTCACGTCAACCCAATTGGAGTAGAGGCAGAACAGAGCCGCTACCCGGGCCCAGAACAGGCCCAGCGACCCACAGGTGTGGTAGTCACGTCACCCCAATTGGAGTTGTGGCAGAGCAGAGCCTTCTCCCGTGCCTAGTACAATCCCAGTGGGTCACCGGCATGGTAGTCACATTACCCCAATAGGAGTAGGGGCAGAGCAGAGCCTTTGCCCATGCCCAGAACAGGCCCAGCAACCTGCAGGCATGGTAGTCACGACACACCAATTGGAGTAGGGGCAGAGCAGAGCCACCACCCGCGCCTGCAAGGTAGCAGACCTGCACCTGACCAGAAGAAGAGGCCCAGCGGCCTGCTGGCGCGGCAGACACTTTACCCCATTTGGAGTAGGGGCAGAACAGATCTGTAGCCCGTGCTCACAAGGTATCCTGACCTGCGACCAACCGGCAGACCAGGCCCAGCGGCCCACCGGCGTGGTAGTCACGTCACCCCAATTGGGGTAGGGGTAGAGCAGAGCCGCCACCCACGCAAGCAAGGTAGGCAGACCTGCGATCGATCGGCAGAACACCGCAGGGGTCCACGGGCGTGGTAGACACGTCACACCAATTGGAGGAGGGGCAGAGGAGAGCAGCCTCCTGTGCCTGCATGGTAAGCAGACCTGCGACCGATCAGAATAACAGGCCTAGCGGCCCATCAGCGTGGTAGATATATCACCCCAATTGGTGGAACAGCACAGCCACCCCTGCCCCTGCAATGAAGACTTTTCAAATATACAAGAGCAATATAAATATATAGGGGGAAAATTTCAAAATCACAACAGTTTCACCAAGCAGAAAGAAACTCGAGCAGTATGAAAAGAAAAGGAAAAAAGAACCACAAGCAATGCAGGTCAACACAACTTTAGAAGAGGTAATAGCTGCAGCAGATGGAATGTCAGATAAAGAACTCAGGATATACATTCTTCAGATGATCTGAAGTCTCAAGGAAGACATTAGACAGCAAAATCAGACAATGAAAGATCACTTCAACAATGAATTACATAAACAAAACCAAGAAGCAAAAGATCAACTATACAGGGAGATAGTGGTTGTAAAAAATAACAAACAGAAATCCTAGAAATGCAGGAAGCAATAAACCATCTTAAAAACTCAATTGAGAATACTACCATCAGAGTAGAACACTTAGAAGATAGAACATCAGACAATGAAGACAAAGTATTTCAACTTGAAAAGAACATAGACAGCTCAGCCAAACTGTTAAGAAACCATGAACAGAACATCCAAGAAATATGGGATAAAATAAAGAGACCAAACTTAAGAGTCATTGGGATACAGGAAGGTATAGAGGTCCAAACCAAAGGAATGAGCAATCTATTCAATGAAATAATATGAGAAAACTTCCCAGACTTGAAGAATGAGACAGACTCCCAAGTTCTAAAAGCCTACAGGACGCCGAATGTGAAAAATCATAAGAGATCCACACCTAGACACATTATAATGAAGATGCCCAACATACAGAATAAGGAGAGAATTTTAAAATCTACAAGAGAAAGGAAGCAGATTTCATTTAGGGGTAAACCAATCAGGATAACAGCTGATCTTTCAACAAAGACTCTGAAAGCTAGAAGATCCTGGAATGACATTTTTCAATCACAGAAAGAAAATGGGTTCCAACCATGTACTGTGTATCCAGCAAAATTAAGCTTCAGGATGGAAGATGAAATTAAAACTTTCCACGATAAACAAAAGTTAAAAGAATTTGTAGCTAGAAAACCATCTCTTCAAAACATCCTTGGCAAAATATTACAGGAAGAGTAATTGGAAAATAATGAAAACCAACAGTGGGAGGTAGGACATTAAAGGGGGGAAATAATCAAAGAGGAAAACAATCCATGTTTAATAACATAAATAAACAAATATGGCTGGAAGAACAACCCTTATCTCAATAATAACTGTAAATGTTAATGGCTTAAACTCACCAATTAACAGACACAGGCCAGTAGAATGGATCACAAAACAAGACCCAATAATATGCTGCCTACCGGAGACGCATTTGATAAGAAAAAGACATACATACACTGAAGGTGAAAGTTTGGAAAAAATCATATCACTCATATGGACTTCGGAAAAAAGCAGGAGTGTCCATACTCATATCAAATAAAATAGATTTCAAGCCAAAGTTAATCAAAAGGGATAAAGAGGGACACTACATACTGTTCAAGAGAACCATACACCAGCAAGACATAACAATCATAAATATGTATGCCCCAAACAATGGTGCAGCTATGTTCATCAAACAAACTTTTCTCAAGTTCAAGAGTCTAATAGACCACCATACAATAATCATGGGAGACTTCAACACAGCTCTCTCACCACTGGACAGGTCTTCCAAACAAAAGTTGAAATAGGAAACTATAGAACTCAATAACACAATTAATAACCTAGACTTAATTGACATATATAGAATATACCACCCAACATCAAGCAGTTACATTTTTCCTCAGCAGCACATGGATCCTTCTCAAAAATAGATCATATATTATGTCACAGGGCAACTCTTAGACAAATTAAAGGAGTAGAGATAATACCATGCATCTTATCTTATCGTAATGGAATGAAACTAAAAATCAATGATAAAAGAAGGAAGGAAAAATCATGCATCATTTGGAGAATGAACAATAGGTTACTGAATGATCAATGGGTTATAGAAGACATCAAGGAGGAAAATAAAAAATTCTTAGAGAAAAATGAAAACACAGACACAATATATAGGAATCTATGGGACACATTGAAAGCAGTTGTAAGAGGAAAATTCATTGCTTGGAGTTCATTCCTTAGAAAAAGAAAAAAACAACAAATAAATGATCTCATACTTCATCTCAAAATCTTAGAAAAACAAGAGCAAACAACAGCAAAAGAAGTAGAAGGAAAGAAATAATTAAAATCAGAGCAGAAATCAATGAAATCGAAACAAAAGAAACAATTGAAAAAATTGACAAAACTAAAAGTTGGTTCGTTGAAAAAATAAATAAAATGGACAGACCCCTAGCCATGCTAATGAAGAGGAGAGAGAACTGAAATTACTATCATATGGGATGAAAAAGGCAATATCACAACAGATATTTCAGAAATACAGAAGATAATCAGAAATTACTTTGAATCCTTATACTCCAAAATAATAGAAGATAGTGAAGGCATCGAAATATTTCTTAAGTCATATGATCTGACCAGAGTGAGTTAGGAGGATATAGACAACCTAAACATACCAATATCAATTGAGGAAATAAAAGAAACCATCCAAAGACTACCAACTAAGAAAATCCCAGGACCGTATGGGTATACAGCAGACTTTTACAAAACCTTTAAATATGAACTAATACCAATACTTTTCAAGCCTTTAAATATGAACTAATACCAATACTTTTCAAATTCATTTCAGAAAATTGAAAAAGAGGGAGATCTTCCAAATTCATTCTACGAGGCCAATATCACTCTGATTCCTTCACCAGATAGACACTTCAAAGAAAGATGACTAAAGACCGATATCTCTAATGAACCTAAATGCAAAAATCTTAAATTAAATTCTGGCGAATCAGATACAAAAACATATCAAAAAAATGTGGACCATGATCAAGTAGGATTCATCCCTGGGATGCAAGGAGGGTTCAATATACGAAAATCAATAAGTGTTATTCACCACATCAATAGACTTAAAAATAAAAACCATATTATCATCTAGATAGATGCAGAAAAAGCATTCGACAAAGTACAGCATCCCTTTATGTTCAAAACTCTCGAAAAACTAGGAATAACAGGAACATTCCTCAATATTGTAAAAACAATCTATGCTAAACCGCAGGCTAGCGTCATTCTTAATGGAGAAAAATTGAAGACATTCCCTCCAAAATCTGGAACAAGACAGGGATGCCCGCTCTCACCACTTCTGTTCAATATTGTTCTCAAAAGACTGGCCAGAGCAATTAGACAGATGAAAGAAATTAAAGGCATATAAATAGGAAAAGAATAACTTAAATTATCACTATTGCAGATGACATGATTCTATACCTAGCAGACCCAAAAGGGTCTACAAAGAAACTAATAGAGCTAATAAATGAATTCAGCAAAGTGGCAGGATATAAAATCAACACGCATAAATCAAATGCATTCCTGTATATCAGCGACAAATCCTCTGAAATGGAAATGAGGACAACCACTCCATTGACAATATCCTAAAAAAAAAATGGGAATCAACCTAACAAAAGAGGTGAAAGTCTTATACAATGAAAACTACAGAACCCTAAAGAGAGAAATAGAAGAAGATCTTAGAAGATGTAAAAATATACCCTGTTCATGGATAGGCAGAACTAACATCATCAAAATGGTGATATTACCAAAAGTTCTCTATAGGGTTAATCCAATGCCAATCAAAATCCCAAAGGCATTTCTTGTAGAAATAGAGAAAGCAATCATGAAATTCATATGAAAAAATAAAGGACCCAGAATTGCAAAACAATGCTAAGCAGGAAGTGTGAATCAGGTGGTATAGCGATACCAGACTTCAAACTATACTACAGAGCAATAGTAACAAAAATAGCATGGTACTGGTACCGAAAAAGGCAGGTGGACCAATGGTACAGAATAGAGGACACAGAAACCAATCCACAAAACTACAACTATCTTATATTTGATAAAGGGGCTAAAAGCATGCAATGGAGGAAGGATAGCATCTTCAACAAATGGTGTTGGGAAAACTGAAAATCCATATGTAACAAAATGAAACTGAATCCCTTTCTCTCGCCATGCACTCAAAATGGATCAAGGAGCTTGATATCAAATCAGAGACACACTGTCTGATAGAAGAAAAATTTGGTTATGATGTACATACTGTGGGGTCGGGCTACAGATTCCTCAATAGGACACCCATAGTACAAGAGTTAATAACTAGAATCAACAAATGGGACTTACTCAACTAAAAAAGTTTTTTCTCAGCAAAAGAAACAATAAGAGAGGTAAATATGGAGCCTACATCCTGGGAAGAAATCTTTACTACTCACACTTCAGATAGAGCCCTAATATCCAGAGTATACAAAGAACTCAAAAAATTAGACAATAAGATAACAAATAACCCAATCAACAAATGGTCCAAGGACCTCAACAGACACTTCTCAGATGAGGACATACAATCAATCAATAAGTACATGAAAAAATGCTCACCATCTCCAGCAGTCAGAGAAATGCAAATCAAAACCACCCTAAGATACCATCTCACTCCAGTAAGATTGGCAGCCATTATAAAGTCAAACAACAAGAAGTGCTGGCAAGGATGTGGGAAAAGAGGTACACTTGTACATTGCTGGTGGGACTGCAAATTGGTGCAGTCAATTGGGAAAGCAGTATGGAGATTTCTTGGAAAGCTGGGAATGGAAGCACCATTTGACCCAGCTATTCCCCTTCTTGGTCTATTCACTAAAGATCTAAAAAGAGCATGCTACAGGGACACTGATACATCGATGTTCATAGCAGCACAATTCACAACAGCAAGACTGTGGAACCAACTTAGATGCCCTTCAATAGAATAATGGATAAAAAAAATGTGGCATTAATACACAATGGATTATTACTCTGCATTGAAAAATGAAAAAATCATAGAATTTGCAGGAAAATGGATGGCATTAGACTGGATTATGCTAAGTGAAGCTACACAATTCCTGTAAAACAAATGCCAAATGTCATCTTTGATATAAGGAGATTAACTAAGAACAGATAGGGACAAAGAGCATGACAAGATGATTAACATTAAACAGGGATGAGAGGTGGAAGGGAGGGAGAAGGGAAATTGCATGGAATTGGAAGGAGACCCTCTGGGTTATACAAAATTACATACAAGAGGAATTGAGGGGAAAGGGAAAAATAATACAAGGGGGAGAAATTTATTACAGTAGAGGGAGTAGAGAGAGAAGTGGGGAGGGGCGGGGAGGCCAGGGGGAATAGTAGAGGATACGAAAGGCAGCAGAATACAACAGACACTAGTATGGCAATATGTGAATCAATGGATGTGTAACTGATGTGATTCTGCAATCTGTATACAGGGTAAAAATGGGAGTTCATAACCCACTTGAATCAAAGTGTGAAATATGATATATCAAGAACTATGTAATGTTTTGAACAACCATAAATAAAAATAAAAAAAAAACTATCTTTGGTGCATAATGCACACAATTCTAATATTTCTACAGTAACTGACCCAGTTTAACATCAATGCAAGTAGATTCCTATTGGACATGATGTGTATTTTGACATTCACTTTTATTCAACACTGATACATTACTATTTCATCAGTTTATGCACATAACAGGATATATATTTCATTCACAATTTAGAAAATTTATAGGCATTTGTTTCACTTTCAATCACTTCCTGCTTCAGAACACATGGATTCCTCCATATTTCTTGACTCGTCTTTTCATGAGACTTTTTTCCAAACATATTATTTTCGATTTCCATAATCACTTTTGAAACAAAACTCACACACACTTCATGATAAACAATAACCCTAAGATTACCATTAGATATATAACTGGTTAGAGTGAATGATTGTATGTCAATATATGATTTCCTATATATTTTCAGATATCAATTCAATCCATTATTTAAAGTGGAACCAGTTATAATATTTATTCACAGTATGGTCTATTCATGCATTATCTCTATATTCATAGACACAGGGTACACCACTTTGTACCCCCAATACTAATTTATATGTCTTCAAATATTGCTCCCAGTAATCGTGGAAGAAATACTCATGTCATGTGATCTACATATACATTTGATCACAATATTTTTCTGGGCACAAAATGCAAAAATCACACTTATGATTGTACCAAATACTAAATGGAAAGTGAACATGGATTACTAAAACGATAAATGTCCTGGTTGCCTAATGCTTTCAAATGTCATTCCTATTGGTGACGACATATTTGTTTCTTCCTAAGATTATGTATTCAATCTCAACCCTATTGAAAATGTCTAATCCTATCACTCACTGTATAATTGCCTAATTTCGTAAGGTCTGTATTGATATTTTCCTTTCTACATATTTTCCCCAGTTAATCATTGTGACTGACTCTTCACATGTGGTGAAATTTACATTCACTCTATAACCAAAACACTATTGCTACAGAACTTTTGCTCCATGTCCTATACTCACTCTATTTCCTAAACCTACTGACTACCTTCCTAATCCCACCGACTATCTCAATTTGAGTGGATGTTCTCTTCTAAAATCAATCTTCCAAGGTGTAAGGTCCTATGCCATTGATTATCGATTTTTCTGAGACATCTGTGCAGAACGTAATTATAAGCTAAGTATCCCAATCAAGGGCCTAATGCCCTCCTGGGCTTCAAATCTTACCTAGATTTCTGTTTCCATACTTATATTTCACCTCTATAATCTTATAAATATCGCAGGTTCCCAATAATATTAATCATCCTTCGCAATGATTCGTAACCCAAATCAAACATGTTATTAACCCTAACCATACACTCTTCCCTCAATCTAACTTTGCAGAAGAGCAGGGACAGAGTTCGTCTTACAATACAGGAATGTAGGGTATCTTCCTCCTGCTGAGAACCTCAAATGTCCATGCAGATTTGATCCCTGGAGAAGATGTAGGCATCTATGAAGGACCTGAGAGAGCAAATGTCATCTTCCATCGCAAACAACCTTTCCAGGATGAAGGGTTGTGTCTGAATAAGCCTCTCTCTTGTTAATGTACACAAGATAGACCAAACCAGGCATGTGTGGAGAGCTGTTCCTGGGTGCCTATGGTTGATATACCATTCTAACTTGTAAAAGTGTCACAGGAAGTAAGGGCAGCCTCCATCTCATAGGACAAAGTGGTTGCCAAGGCAATGACCTCAAAGAATTCCTGAAGGAAGTAATCTCACCTCACTTCCTTGGTGATGGAACTCTCTGAACTTGGAATCCGGGAAGCCAGGCACCCAGAGCCAGTCTCAGTCCCAGTCCCAGTGGTCTTATTTTTTGGATTTACCAAGGACAGAGTCAGTCTTTCTTGGTACCTACTGAGGTGAGGATGAACAAATGTCAGGAAAGCTCTGAAGAGGGGCCTTTCCTGAGACAGCAGGTAGTGGCTCACCGCTGGCTAGTGACAACTTCACAGATTTGGCCAACGAGACCATATCTGACACAGGACAGGCGATTTCATTAGAACATAGTTTGGCCCACCAGTCAGAAGACACTCCCAATAGTCACAGACCTACTTGGGGAAGGAGCTTCCTTTGTGTGTGTGTGTGTGGGTTTGAGATTTTGTCTCATGTTCTGAGAATAGGTAGGAAAGGCGGTTTGTTTGGTTTGGAGTGAACTGTTTCTGGTAAGTCGTTTGACAAGGCCAGTGTTTCTTTGTCTGTGTATCCCACTGTGTCCGTGGTTTTAGATATTAGAAAAGAGAATGAATCATTGGATGTGTCCTGTCTAGACTCAACTTGCCCAATTTATGAATGGACTGCGGCTTGACTTATGGGTGGACAACTCCAACAATCTTCCTAAGTTCCTGTTTTCTTCCTGAATTCTGGCCACTCTCCAGAATAGGCTCATGGTTTTTTGTCCAAAATATGTACCACCTCCAAGCTCTGTGACATGGCCATGTACTGGATAGCTGAAAGAAATGGGAGCATCTCAGAAAACTCAGATATTAGTTTGACCAGGAAATTCTAAGTGAAGAAACCCTGCTTTGGGCCTTTTGCTCACCAATTGTTCTGATGCCCTGAATGTCAGGAAGGTCTTTGCCTCAGGCCACACCATTGTAGAGCCTAAAGAAACAGTTTTCAAATGGAAATGAAAGGGCATCACCTGTGGCTCTTTGCTTAATTGCTTTGGAAAGGGATGTGTCTGAATCAGCCTTTTGACCCTGTGTGAGACTGTGGCTTAGATTCTCAGCACCTGATGGATCTAAAGAAGGATCCCATGTGTGCATCCAAAACCAAAATGGACAAAAGAGCAGTCAGTGTGGATGAAGTCTCTCGCATTCCTCTGTAAGGTTCCTGTCATCCATCATGTGAGAATAGTGATAATTTGGTTCAAATGTGTTCCTCAAAACCCTGCAGAGGCTAGCCCATAAGTGCTTGGTTTTTCTCAAGACTCCAATTCACATAAAGAATCTAAAACACACAGTCAGTAGGCCTCAAATTGGAGAAGCAGTGCCATATTAATGGCAGGCCTATTTGATCACTCTTGGTTCACTGGAAGGATGTCCTGGCCACCCTTATTTTAGGCAAATGAGGGGCAAGGGAGGTTATATTGGACACTGTCTTGGGCTGCACCCCTCATGGAAACCTCCAGCCAGAGATTATGATGATTGTGTAAATGGAAGAAGATGAGTGCCATGTGGAAGTGTTTTGGATTTAATTGTGGATATTTGTGTGACACTTGGAAGACATAACAAGGTCTACCTGGGCTTGAACTCTGGTGTGATTCCCCTTATAGACTGAGTTCAGGAACTGATCTCAGAGAAGTATTGCCATGTATTGTGTTGTGATTTAAGAGGCCATGTATGAGAGTCACCCTTGGAAACTGAGATCTAGCCCCAGAGTGGCTTTCCACAGAGCACTGGGAATTTCAGCCAAGATAACACATGATTTCATTCGAAAGACTTGGCAGCCATAGTTGAGAGTGAAAACACACATGGACCTCATATTGTAGACCTTAATGGGCCTGGCTTAATGTGACCTTTTGGCCATTCTTTGGGAAGCCTTGCCTGTGAGGGTTCTCCAGAGCTTTCATTGAAATAATCTTGCTCACCATTTACTGGTTCCTGAATGAATTGAAACCCACAGTGCCTCCAACTTCATCCTTGAAAAATGTCTAAATAAATACCATGAAATTTTTGAAATTCCCATGACCAGGTGGCACTGGAGAATCTTTGGATGTCCTGTTGCTGATCATGGATGTACCAGACAGTGCCTTGCTTGACTGAGTTTTATGAAAATTGTGTAGAACAGAGGTGCCAGAAAGTTGCAGCCTGCTGAGAAGTGGGCCTAGAGCTGTGGTGGGCAGGAGTGTGATAAAACATCTGTGTTGGAGCAATGTGGATCTTCCATTGACTTCCAAATGGCTTGTGGATTACATGAAGCAGCCAGCAGACCCTTGTAATTAAAGGCATCTTGTTATATGGAGAGGATTCAGGGCAATGTTCAGAATCAGGTTGCTATGGACAAGGATGCAATGTGGCAAGCTTTGAGGGATAGAAGCATGGTTGGTGCGTTCTTCTGCAGACTCTGAACCACCACACATGACAGAACTCCCTCCAGCACTGTGTCTCAGTTGAACTCCTTGAATTTCATGAAGCAAATACCAAACTCCCAGTTCAGCAGCAAAAACCCCACAAAAAGTGGAGGAGGACCAAATGGCTTCACAGTCCAACGGGGAGACACTTAGCCCCCAGAGGCCACAGTTTACCTAAAAAGAAGAAAATCAACACTGCTACCTTATGTTCATTGGAAAATAAGATACCATGTCCTCCACGTCACATAGAGGCAGACCCAGCTTTGATGGTCTCACTACAAAGGAAGCCAATTCTCCTGACAACAACATATTTTTCACGTTCCCAAACTCAGAGGCAGTTGCTCTAAAAGTTTTTAGGCCAGCAGAGCTCCATGTTTGTGGAGTGTTTACCCTGTCCCTTACTTTTGGAAACTCCTCTACAGCCTCCAAGGTTGTGAACTCCTGAGCATTTTCCATTCCAGATATGTATTCACTGATTTACTATCTATTCTCCTCTAACTGTGTCTTACTTGGGGTGAAGGTAATTTCAAGGCATTGTTCTGGATGAGAGTGGGAGGATATTTGTGTAGCATATATTTGCATACAAATTGGATTCAATTTCCAATTTTCCTTTTGAAATACTGAATCCCTGACACTAACCCATACATACTAGACTCAGACAACTCATCCTAATATGCTAGAGAAAAATAACACAAACCTATAGAAATACAAGCAGTTCATTGGAGGCATGTTGTATAGTTGGACTTGCATTTTGCATTATAAAAGGTAGGAGTTATAAATCTAGTCAATGTTTAATAGAAAAAGATCTCCATGTGTTTTTAAAGTTAACAAATATGAGAATTCATGTTTCCCTTTCTCTTTAGCCTATTCACACTTGTATATTTATATGCATATAGAGAATCCTACCAGGTATCACACGTACATCTTTGTGAGGTGGCTGACTTGGCAGATACAAATTGTGAGAAGAGATCACTCCTCCTAAATGCTGTTGGAACTGAAAATTCAACCTATAGGGAGCGTCCTAGTAGAACAACATTATACGTAAACTCATGTTCAGTAAAATAAATATTTTTGCATCTGTGGATGATATATATTTACTGATGAATTTCGATTGGCATTTATATTGCTACTTTTCAATGTCTGTGAGTGTTTTGTGTGTGTGTGTGTGTGTGTGTGTGTGTGTACACTCTCCAGATTTTTCAAAATATGAAATATATGTGTCTAATATACACTCTCTAAATTCATTTATGTTCATGTATGTGGATTTTTAATCAACTTTTCACAAGATTATTCTCAGAAATATTCATCCACCTGAAATACATATTTGTTTCCTAGTACTGAAAACTAACTTCAGGGAATGATGCATACAAATCCTAATTATTCTACAGTAACTGACCCAGTCTAACATCAATGCAAGTAGATTCCAATGGGACATGATATGTAATTCTTTATTCATTTGTATTCGACACTTTTACATTATTATTTCTTCAGTTTTTGCACATCATAGGATATACATTTCATCCACAAGTTCACAAATTTGTAGGCATTTGTTTCAAATTTAATCACTTTTTGCTTCAGAACACATGTATTGTCAGGGTTTCTTTACTGGTATTTTCATGAGTCTTCTTTCCAAACACATTATTTCCATAGTCACTTTTGAAGCAAAACTCACACACTCTTCATGATAAACCAAAACACGAATATTACCATTAGATGTATAACTGCTTGGAATGAATGATTGTATATCAATATACGATTTCCTGTGATTTTTCAGATATTAGATCAATTCATTTTTTAAAGTTGAAAAAAGTTATATTATTCATTCACATTACGGTCTATTCATTCTTTATCTCTATATTCATAGACACAGGGTACACCTCTTTGTACTCCAGATTCTAATTTTACATCTTCAATATATTGCTTGCAGAAATGGTGGAAGACATACTCATGTCACCTGATGTACATATACATTTTATCGAAGTAATATTCTGGACAAAAAAATTTAAAGGTCACATTTATGATTGTACCAAAGCCTAAATGTAAAGTGTACATGAATTACTAAAAACATCCATGTCCAGGTTGCCTAATGCTGTCAATTGTCAATCCTATTCAATCCTATTGGTGACTACATATTTGTTTCTTCCTAATTTATATATTCAAACTCAACCCTGTTGGAAATGTCTAATCCTATCACTCACTTTATACTTTGCCTGATTTCATAATGTTTCTATTGATATCTGCTTTTCAACAAATTTTCCCAAGTTGATCCGAGTGACTGACACTTCATATGTGCTGACATTTACATTCACTCTATAATCGAAACCCTATTGCTAAAGAACTTTTGGTCCAAATCCTATACTCACTCTTCTTTCTAAACCTACCGACTATCTTCCTAATCCTACCGACTATCCCTTTTTGACTGGATGTTCTCTTCTACATTCAATAAAATGTCCTATGCGATTGTATATCGAATTATCTGAGACAATTTTGCAGAGCATAATTCAAAGCTAAGTATCCCAATCAAGGGCCCAATGTCCTTCTGGGCTTCAAATCATACCTAGATTTCTGTTTTCATACTTATATTTCACCTCTATATTCTTGTAAATATCGCAGGTTCCCAATAGCATTATTCATCGCACAGAATGATTCGTAACCCAAATCAAACCTGTTATTAACCCTAAACATACTCTGTTCCCTCAATCTCATTTTACAGAAGAGCAGGGACAGAGTGGTTTTTACAATACAGGAAACTTGGGGACCTTCCACCTGCTGAGAACTTCAAAGGTCCATACAGAAATGATACCTGGAGAAGTTGTAGGCAGGTATGAAGGACCTGAGAGAGCAAAAGTCATCTTCCATGGCAATCAACCTGGTCAGGATGAAGGGATATGTATGAATCAGCCTCTCTCTTCTTATTGTAGAGAAGATGGACCAAACCAGGCCTGTGTGGAGAGCTGTTCTTGGGTGCCAATGGTTGATATACCATACTACCTTGTGAAAGTGTCACAGGAAGTAGGGGAAGGCTCCATCTCATGGGACCTTTGGAAGCAAGTGTTAGGACAAAGTCGTTGCCAAGGCAGTGACCTCATTCAGTTCCAAAGAAAGTGACATACCTCATTTCCTTGGTGATGGAACTGTCTGAACTTGGTATCCAAAAAGCCAGGCACCAAGAGGCAGTCCCAGTCCCAGTCCCAGTGGGCTCACTTCTTTGGATTTACCAAGGACAGAGTCAGTTTTCTTGGTACCTAATGATGTGAGGATGGCCAAATGCCAGGAAAGCTCTGAAGATGGACCTTTCCTGAGAAAGCAGATAGTGGTTCACCACTGGCTCCTGACAACTGCACAGAGTTGGCCAAGGAAACCAGATCTGAGAGAAGACAGACCATTTCAGGGGAACATAGTATGGCCCACCAGTCAGAGGACACTCTGGATAGACACAGACCTACTTGGGTGAAGGAGGTGCCTTTGTGGGAGTGTGTGTGGGTTTATTGTTTTGTCTCATGTTCTGAGAATAGATGGGAAAGGCGGTTTGGTTTGGAGTGGACAGTTTCTAGTAAGTTGTTTCACAAGGTGAGTGTTTCTATGTCTGTGTATCCCACTGTGTCCATTGTTGTAGACATTGGAAAAGAGAATGCATTAATGGATGTGTCCTGTCAAGTGTAAATCTTCCCATATTTCAACCTGCCCAATATATGAATGGAGTGCAGCTTGTCTTGTCGATGTGCAACACCTGCTATCTTTCTAAGTTGCTGTTTTCTTCCTGAATTCTGGCCACTCTCTATAATAGGCTCATGGATTTGTGTTCAAAATATGTACCACCTCCAACTCTGTGACATGGCCATGTACTGGATAGCTGAAGAGAATTGCGAGCATCTCAGAAAACTCAGATATCAGTGTGACCAGGAAAGTCTCAGTGGAGAAACCCTGCTTTGGGCCTTTTGCTTACTTATTGTTGTTTTTCACTGAATGTCAGGAAGTTCTTTGCCTCAATCCACCCCTTTGTGAAGCCTGAAGTAAACAGTTTTCAAATGGAAATGAATGGCATCACCTGTGGCTCTTTGCTTAATTGCTTTGGGAAGGGATGTGTCTGAATTAGTCTCTTGGCCATGTGTGTGGCTTTCAGTTAGATTCTCAGCACCTGATGCATCTAAAGAATGATCCCATGTGTGCATCCAAAACCATAATGGCAAAAAAATCATTCATTATGGATGAAGTCTCTTGCCTTCCTCTGTTAGGTTCCTGAACTCCATCAAGTGAGAATAGGGATTCTTTGGGTCAAATGAGTTCTTCAGTTCCCTGCAGAGGTGCTTGGGTTTTCGAGTAACTCCAAATCACATAAGAAATTGATACCTGAAATCAGTAGGCCTCAAATTGGAGAAACACAGAAGTATTAACGGCAGGCTTATTTGATCACTCCTGGTTCACAGAAACGGTGTCCAGGCCACCCTGACTTTAGGCAAATGAGGAAAAAGCGAGCTGATTTTGGACACTGTCTTGGCTTTTCTCATGACTCCAATTCACATAAAGAATCTAGACCCCACAGTCAGAGAGCCTCAAATTGGATAAGCGGAGCAGTATTAAGGGCAGGCCTATTTGATCACTCCAGGTTCACAGGAAGGGTGCCCAGGCCACGCTGAAGTTAGGCAAAAGAGGTGCAAGAAGCTTATTTTGGACATTCTCTTGGGCTGCACAACTCATGGAAAACTCCAGGAAGAGGTTATGATTAGTGTCTATATGGAAGAAGAATAGGGCCATGAGGGAGTATTCTGGTTTTAATTGTTTTCATTTGAGTAGCGGTTGGAAGAGTTGTCTGGGTCCACCTGGACTTGAACTCTGGTGTGATTCTCCTTATAGACTGAGTTCTGGAACTGACCTGAGAGAAGTATTGCCATGAATTGTGTTGGGATTTTAGGAGGCCAGGCATGAAGTTGCCATTGAAACCTGAGATCTAGGCACAGGTTGGCTTTCCACAGAACACTGCGAATCTCAGCCAGGATATTACATGATTTTATTCTGAAAGACTTAGCATGCATTATAGAGATTCAAAACCCACATGGACCTCGCTTTATAGACCTCAATTGGCCTCGCTTCATGTGACTTTTTGGCCACTCATTGGGTAGCCTTGCATGTGAGAGTACTCCAGAGCTTTGCCTGAAATTAGTTTCCTAACCCTTTAAGGGTTCCTGAATGAATTGAAACCCACAGTGCCTCCAACTTCATCCATGAAAAATTGCTAGATAATTACCATGAAATTTTTAAAATTCCCATGACCAGATGTCACTGGAGAACCTTTGATGTCCTGTTGATGATCATGAATATACCAGACAGGGCCTTGATTGACTGGGTTTCATGAAAATGGTGTAGAACAGAGATGCTAGTAAGTAGGAGCCTGGTGAGTAGTGGGCCTAGAAAAGTGTTATGCAAGTGAGTGATAAAACATCTGTGGTGGGGCCATGTGGATCTTCCATTGGCTTCCAAATGGCTTGAGACTGACATGGTGCAGCCATCAGACCCATATACGTAAAGGCATATTTTTATATGGAGAGGTTTTAGGGCAAAGTTCAGAATCATGTTGCTATTGTCAAGGGGGCAAGCTACGTGGGATAGAACCCTGGTTGGTGCATTCTCCTGGAGACCATGAACACCACAGCTGACAGAACTCCCTTCAGCACTGTCTCCCATTTGAACTCATTGTATTTCATGAAGCAAATACCAAACTCCCAGTGCAGCAGCAAAAAACACGACGATAATTGGAGGATGACCAAGTTGTGTCACAGTCCACACGGGGAGACACTTAGCCCTCAGTGGCCACAGTTTACCTACAAAGAGAGAATTCAGCACTGCTGCCTCATTTTTATTGGAAAATAAATAACCATGTCCTCCAGGTCACATAGAAGCAGATCGAGCTTTGATTGTCTCACTACAGATAAAGCTAAAGCTAATGAAAACAACATATATTTTAAGTGCCCAACCTCAAAGGCAGGTTCTCAAAAAGTCTTTAGGCCAGCAGAGCTCCATGTTTGTGGAGTGTTTACCCTGTCCCTTACTTTTGGAAACTCCTCTACCACCTCCAAAGATGTGAAATCTGGAGCATTTTTCATTCCTGATAGGTATTCACAGATTTTCTAACTCTTCTCCTCTAATTGTGTCTTACTTGGGGCGAAGGTAATGTCAAGGCATTGTTCTGGAGGAGAGTGGGAAGGATTTTCTGTAGCATATATTTGCATACACATTGGATTCAGTTTTCTATTTTCCATTCAAAATACTGAATCCCTGACTCTAACCCATACCCGACCAGACTCTGACTACTAATTCTAATATGATGGAGAAAACTAACCCAAACAGAATAGAAATACAAGCAGTTCAGAGTAGGCCTGGTGTATTGTTGGACTTGCCTTTTGCATGATACAGAGTTGGAGTTATGAATCTAGTCGATTTGTTGTTGAAATAGTTGTCCATGTATTTTTAAGGTTAACAAATATGTGAATTCCTGTCTCCCTTTCTCTGTATTCTTATATGCACATATAGATTCCTACCTGGTACCACACGTACATTCTTGTGAGGTGGCTGACTTGGCAGATACAAATTGTTAGAAGAGATCACTCCTACTAAACTTGTTGGAATTGGATATTCAACCTATGGGTGAGCTTGCTAGTTGAACAGCATTATACATAAATCCATGTTCAGTAAAATTAATATTTTTAGATCTCTGGATGATGCATATTTTATAATGAATTTTGATTGACATATATATTGCTACTTTTTTGTCTGTGTGTGTGTTTTGTATATATATATATATATATATATATATATATATATATATATATATACACTCTCCAGATTTTTCAAAATATGAAATATATGTGTCTTATATACACTCCCTAAATTCATTCATGTTTATGTATGTGGATTTATAATCAACTATTCACAAGATTATTCTGAGAAATATTCATCCACCTGAAATTTGCCTAATGATCTCAAATGTCAATCCTATTTGTGACTACATATTTGTTTCTTCCTAAGATTATATATGTAAACTCAACCCTGTTCAAAATATCTAATCCTATCACTCACTTTATACTTTGCCTGTTTTCGTAATGTCTCTATTGATATCTGCTTTCCTACATATTTTCCCCAGTTCATCATTGTGACTGACTCTTCACCTGTGCTGACATTTACATTCACTCTCTAATCGAAACCCTATTGCTAAAGAACTTTTTTTCCAATTCCTATACTCACCCTTCTTCCTAAAAGTACTGACTATCTTCCTAATGCTATAGACTATCCCTTTTTGACTGGATGTTCTTTTCTACATTCAATCATCCAAGTAAATGTGGGGCGAGCTTCAGAGGAGGAGACAACCAACAGACTATCTCATACAACATCAAAGGGTTTTTTGGGTGTCCAGCATGCTGGGGCTCAGAGATCACTTGAATCGAGCAGATAGCCCTGAGAATAGCTTAAGTAGAGCTTATATACTTTCCCTGGAGAGGGCAGGAGGAAATTTTATTGATGGGTCAGGGTGAGTGGGTGGTTTGCGTGCAACTGGGTGAGGGAGTACATTCTGCAGTTGCGCAGTTGGGACAGAACATTCTGGGAACAAGATTTGCAAGCATTTCTCAAGATTTCAACAGTGTTTTGTTAAGCATACAGAAAAACAAGAAGTGACAAGTACCTATTTTATTAACCTTTAATTCCCCACTTCTTCTTCTGGCTACTTTTAATTATAAAAATGATCATTGGAGGGTGTCACATTCTATGTCTGCTAGTGGGGTATTACCATAAGTTTAACTCGTCCAATTTGAGCCTGCAGAAAAGAAATTACACGGGTTGAGCAAACAGGGTTTTATAGTTAGCAATAATATGAGGATTATTATTGGACCTGCCAGGTTGATAAAAACGTAGTTAACCAGGAGGAGTGTGTGAACCAAGACTCAAGCCACCCTTTTTGGGCCTCTCTCTCTTGTTGATGCTCTTCAACGTGTCTTTTAAATTTACTCATAGATTTTATTACAACTCCAGTATGGTCAGCATAAAAACAACATTCTTCCCTCAATGCATCACAAAGGCCCCCTTCTCTAATAAAGAGGAGGTCCAACCCTCAACTGTTCTGTAAAACAACTTCAGAGAGAGAGGTTAAAGATTCATGCAAAGCTCTGATGGGGGTTTCTAATATCTTAGTTTTGCTCTATTGCTGCTTCTAATTGGGTCATTTGTTGTGTCCCATGGACAATGGCAGTGGCTCCTGTGCCCACCCGTGCAGCAACTCCTATTCATAATAGGATGGCTAAAGTGAGCGATACATGTTCCCAGTGGAACCGGTTGTATGCCCCCCCCATTTGATCTTCAAACGAACCTGCATCATGATAGAGCACTCTGGGAAACATCTGCACCATTTCAAAATTAATCCCATCTGTTGACCATTTCATGAAAACATAAACAATGTTTAAGTATATAGAATTATGCTGTTGTAGGGACAGACAAGGCAAGGCACCTAAGATAGCACTGAAGACAGGGAAACAGTCCTATTTTGTTGCAACCGGATTCAGAGGGCATTGCTTCTGTTGTAATCAATTAATCCCCTGAAACTCAAGTTTAGGTAGTTTCAGAATTTTGTACCCAGCATATAAGGATGGGGCTCAGAAGTTTACAGTCTGCAGAAGTTAAAAAAGCAGTATTTGTTTCTGATTTTCCTCTGTTCTGGGCAAGTTAAATTTTCAAGGACACATGGGAGGGGGAGAGCTTTTTATTCCCTTTCTTATTTTCCCCCTGCCAGCTGTTACAACGGAGCCCATTTGGTAATTTCTTTATCTTAGAAATGTAGCCATTTCTGTGAAGCCCCAGCTGAAGCCAGAGGCCTTGTTCACATATTTTGTGAAAAACAAGTTAGGGGTTGTCTAGCTTAGAAGTACTGAGTTTTTTAGCCAGTGGCCAAGTAGAACAGGGCAATACAAAAAGAGGAAAGTTTATCTACATTGAACTCTTTATAGAAACTCTATGCTGAAAGTTCTAAATTCAGCCATGGTGAAGACTTCTGGAGAAGGACATTTAAGACTTTTCTGTGGGCCTGGTACAGAGGGGGAATACGGGGAAGGTGGGGCTGAGAGAAGCTCTGAGGATCTGAGAATGAGGAAAAAGAGAGATGTAAAAGAATAATTGGAAAGGGGTTTGGGAATTTCCTAGCAACAAAACTTCAGCAGTAGAACAGGTAGAGCAGAGCAGAAAACGGGAGTGAGTATCCCAAAATTCTGTGAGGGACTTTAAATTTTAGTAACCTGTTTTCAGTGATGACAAAGCAACTTTAATGGCCATTTATATTACATCTTGGATAGGGTCTGAGAGCTCTCCTCAGCTCGTTTGAGCTTTGGGTTAGCTGGAAAGAGGACCTGGTGGGACCCGGTGAGGGCACTGACAGGAGAAGAGAGGAATGAGTCGGTGGAAGGGGTACCTCAGTACCTGCTACCTCACTAGTGGGCAATTGTCTGAGAACTGGTGGAGGTTTGGGTTTCTGATCTAGTAATTGGAGGGGAGAAATCAGGTTGCTGAGGTGGGAGTGACAGCAGAGAGTCTGGAGCAGAAGGCTGAGGATAAAAATCTATTGGAGAAGCATAGTTCAGGATGTGAGTGAAGGAGGGAAAAGGCTTCCACATAGGGGAATCTCCTTTCACCCTTTTGAGCACTTGCAGAAGTTAAAAAGGTCACGCAAAATTTGAGGATCTAGAGACCCCTCTGGGGGCCATCCTTTTTCTGTTTTCTACTTGGTAATATGGCCAATGCTGTGTACTGAATTTGATGAAGTATTGGGGTTCCATCAGGCAGCCCCTGTATGATCACATCTCCATGAAATACAGAAGAAGTCGGCTTTTCCCCACACAGCCGTTACTGTTTGTGGCTTTGATAGTTTGCTGGGCAAACATAGTAATCTAGGCTAGCCAACCGCATCTGGCTCGCGTGTCCCTACATCCATAATGTTTGTTTCCATTATCTATGGTACGGAAGGGATTTAATGGTATTTTAGTGGAATTTTCTTCATCAGGGATATCCCAATAAAAAAGACCTATGGCCAGCTGACAAATGTCTGGGTGGAGAGATGGCCACCAGGTCCCTAAGGGGGCTGTATGCGAGATAGATTATACTCTTTTCCAGTAGGATTTGTGATCAGCCATCGCTGCTTAACAGGCTGATGAGGGTTAGGACTACTTGTGGCCAAGGGGAGAGTATATAACCTTATCCACATGGCGAATACACAATTTGAAACTGTTACCAGTCTTTTATAGTTTCCAGAAAATTCTGGACAAGGAGCAGGCTTGAGATGAGAGGCATGGATCCAGGAAGTGATTCTGTATACCTTTACCACTGTAGGTGTTATAAGTAGCACCTGGTATGGTCCTTTTCAGCAGGGTTCCAGGGATGACACCTGATGTCATCTTACATACATGAAGTCTCTTATTTGATATGGATGTGGAATCCCCTGGTACACAGTTTGGTAGGCAGTGGCCAGCTATTTTCACAGGTATCACTGAGTTCTTTCAAGAGCTTTAAGTCTGTCAACCAAGAGGGTGTGAAATGGATCCTTAGGTCTTACAGTTGGGCTTAGGACCCTTACTGGACGAGGGCCACCATAGAGAATTTCTCAGGGGGTAAGGCTACTCAAAGAAACAGAAGGGTTTTTTCTTGCATGAAACATTGCATAAGTCAGGAGCATAGTCCAATCTTTTATGCTGGTCTCTAAGCTTAATTTCGTTAAGGTCTCTTTAATTGTTCTATTCATTCTTTCTACTTGTCCTGAACTCTGGGGTCTATAAGCACAATATAACTTCCAATTAATCCCCAGGTTCCTGGCTAACCCCTGACTTACCTGGGCCATGAACATCGGTCCATTATCAGATCCTATTACCGGCTTAGCTTCCTCCAATGGTAGAGAGGCTTAGTCAGAAGCAGGGGAATCACTTAGAGTGTGTTGTGTGTTAGGGGACGAGGGCAGTGGATAAGGAGGGGAAGAAGAGTCCAGTAGAGTCAAATCTTGTGACTCAGGGAGAACAGAGGGTGGAGGAGGTGGAAGAGGTGAGGGTTTGAGAGATCATGGGGGAAGGAGTATGAGCAGAGGCATGGGCAAGGAAAGGCTTCACCCATGGAGGAGGAGATTTGCAGAGGTCAGCAAAGTTAAGATATATGGCTGTTGATCAGGATGGCTATGTGGCCCTGCCTGAAAGACAATATCTCTGACTTTTTAAATTAGTGGGAAGTAGAAAGATATTTCTAGGGGCCATACGACTCCAAAATGGGCCATTCTGAGGCACAGAGAGTCTGCCAGGTCTAGCGTTTTACTAAAAAAAGAAAGATACTGAGCCCTTAAGCGGACTTTGGTTCAGTGATCAAGGGTCAGGGACAGAGGCATTGAAGTGCTCTGTCCCATAATGAAAGGTACACAAACAGTAAAAGCAAAGTCACATGACACAGATAAGACAAGACCATGAAGACAGGCAATGGACGTCCAACACTGAGACCAGGAATGCGTAGCCGGCAAAACCCGATAGGATGGCAATACCTAATCTAAAACAAAATATCACTGAGTCGATGAAGCAATTGTTCCTTGATTCTCCGAGTCCTCTGCGGGGTCCCCCATGGAGGTGCCCTATGTCTCTGTGACACGTCTCTCAGCCACCGTCGGAGAGACCCCAGGCTCTTCATCGCCAGCAATTTTGCCAAGCCCTAACATGACACCTGAAACCAGAAAGAGGCACCTTACTTGCTCCGAGAGGAGCCCGTTGGGGGTCTCTCATCCGCCACTGCCAGAACTCGGTGGAACCTCAATATGTAAAGGTCAGGTGAGTGTCGGAGGAAGAGACTACCAAGAGACTGTCTCATGCAACAGCAAAGAGTTTTTTTTGCGTCCAGCTTGCTGGGGCTCACAGCTAACTTAAATAGATCAGAGAGCTCTGAGAACAGCTTATGCAGAGCTTACATACATTTCTTGGAGAGGGAAGGGAGGGAAGTTTACTGATGTGTAAGGGTGAGTGGACGGTTCGCGTGACACCGAGTGAGGCAGTACATTCTGCAGTTTGGCAGTTGGGAACAGTACATTCTAGAACAAGATTAGCAAACATTTCTCAAGATTTCAACAGTGTTTTGTTAAGCATACAGAAAAACAGGAAATTACAAGTACCTATTTTATTAACCTTTCACTACCGACTATCCCTTTTTGACTGGATGTTCCTTCTACATTAATTCATGCAAGGTACAAGGAAATATGCCATTGTATATCGATTTATCTGAGACATCTCTGCAGAACGTAATTCAATGCTGCGTATCCCAATCAAGGGCCCAATGCCCTTCTGGCCTTCAAATCATACTTAGATTTCTTTTTTCATACATATATTACACCTATATATTCTTATACACATAGCAAGTTCCCAATAACATTATTCATCCAGCACAATGATTTCTAACCCAAATCAAACATGTTTTTAACCATAATCATACACTGTTCCCTCAATCTAACTTTATAGAAGAGCAGGGAAAGAGTTGATTTTACAATAAAGAAATGTAGGGAAACTTCCACCTGCTGAGAACCTCAAAGGCCCATGCAGAAATGATCCCTGGAGAAGATGTAGGCAGCTATGAAGGACCTGAGAGAGCAAAAGTCATCTTCCATGGCAAACAACCCGGTCAGGATAAAAGGTTGTGTCTGAATCAGATTCTCTTCTTAATGTAGAGAACATGGACCAAAACAGGCCTGTGTGGAGATCTATTCCTGGGTGCCTATGGTTGATATACCATTCTAACTTGTGAAAGTGTCACAAGAAGTAGGTGCAGCCTCAATCTCATGGGACCCTTGGAAGCAACAGTTAAGACAAAGTGGTTGCCAAGACAGGGACCTCATTCAGTTCAGGAAGGAAATGACCTCACCTCACTTCCTTGGTGATGGAACTTTCTGAACTTTGGATCCAGGAAGCCAGGCACACAGAGCCAATCCAAGTCCCCATCCCTGTGGTCTCACTTATTTGAATTTACCAAGGACAGTCAGTCTTTCTTGGTACCTTCAGACGTGAGAAGAACAAATGCCAGGAAAGCTCGGAAGCGTTGCTTTTCTTGAGAAAGCAGTTAGTGGCTCACCGTTGGCTCCTGAGAAGTTCACAGAGTTTGCCATGGAGACCAGATCTGAGACAGGACAGGCTATTTTGGGGGAACATATTATGGCCTACAAGTCAGAGGACACTCCGGATAGTCAAAGACCTACTTGGGGGAAGAAGGTGCCTTTGTGGGTGTGGTTGTGGGTTTGTGGTTTTGTCTCATTTTCTGAGAATAGGTAGGAAAGTCAGTTTGTTTCGTTGGAAGTGGACTGTTTCTAGTAAGTCGTTTAACATGGCGAGTGTTTCTCTGTCTGTGTATCTCACTGTGTCCGTGGTTGTAGACATTAGAAAAGAGAATTCATGAATGGATGTGTCTTGTCTAGTAGAAAGCTTCTCAGCATTCATATTGCCCCATTTATGAATGGACTGTAGCTTGCCTTATTGATGTGCAACACCTGCTATCTTCCTAAGTTCCTGTTTTCTTCCTGAATTCCGGCCAATCTCAAGAATAGGCCTATGGTTTTGTGTCCAAGATATTTACAACCTCAAAGCTCTGTGACATAACAATGTACTGGATAGCTGTAGGGAATGGGGAGCATCTCAGAAAACTCAGATATCAGTGTGACCAGGAAAGTCTCAGTGGAGAAACCCTGCTTTGGGCCTTTTGCTTACCAATTGTTCTGTTGCCCTGAATGTCAGGAAGGTCTTTGCCTCTGGCCACCCCTTTTTGAAGCCTGAAGAAAACAATTTTCAAATGGAAATGATTGAGCATACCTGTGGCTCTTTTCTTAAGTGCTTTGAAAAGGGATGTGTCTGAATCAGCCCCCTGGCCCTGTGTGTGGCTGTGACTTAGATTCTCAGCACCTGATGGATCTAAAGAAAGTTCCCATGTTTGCATCCAAATGAAAAATGGCCAAAAGAGCAGTCATTGGGATGAAGTCTCTTGACTTCCTCTGTAAGGTTCCTGAACTCCATCAAGTGAAAATAGGGATCCTTTGGGTCAAATGAGTTCTTCAAAACCTGCAGAGGCTAGCACATAGGTGTTTGGTTTTATCATGACTAAAATTCACATAAAGAATCTAAACCCCACAGTCAGTAGGCCTCAAATTGGAGAATTGGAGCGGTATTAATGGCAGGCCTATTTGATCACTCCTGGTTCACAGGATGGGTGTCCAGGCCACCTTGACTTTAGGCAAATGAGGGTCAAAGGAGCTTATTTTGGACACTGTCTTGGTCTGCGCCCCTCATTTAAACATCCAGCCAAATTATGATCAGTGTCAATATGGAAGAAGATGAGGGCCATATGGGAGTGTTCTTGTTTTAATTGTGGTAATTTGTGTGGTAGTTGGAAGAGATGACTGGGATCACCTGGGCTTGAACTCTGGTGTGATTCCCCTTAAAGAATGAGTTCTGGATCTGACCTCAGAGAAGTATTGCCGTGAATTCTCTTGGGATTTTACTAGGCCACGCGTGAGAATCGCCTTTGGAAACTGAGATCTAGGCCCAGGATGGCTTTCCACGGAGCTCGGGGATTCTGAGCCAGGATATCACATGATTTACTTCTTGAAGACTTGGCAGCCCTAGTTGAGAGTCCAAACACATATGGACCTCACATTGTAGACCACAATGTGTCTGGATTCATGTGACCTTTTTGCCAGTCTTTTGGAAGGCTTTTCTGTGAGTGTTCTCCAGAGCTTTCATTGAAATGAGCTTCCTCACCATTTAATGGTTCCTGAATTAATTGAAACCCACAGTGCCTCTAACTTCATTTTTGAAATATGACTAGATTAATACCATGAAATTTCTGAAATTCCCATGACCAGGTGGCACTGGATAAACTTTGGATTTCCTGTTGCTGATCATGAGTGTACCAAAGAGTGCCTTGATTGACTGGGTTTCGTGAAAATGGTGTAGAACAGACATGCCAGTAATTTGGAGCCTGCTGAGTAGTGGGCGTAGAGAAGTGGACTGTAGGTGTGTAAATAAATATTTTTGGTAGGGCCACCTGGATCTTCCATTGGCTTTGAAAGACTTGCGACTGACATGGTGCAGGCAGCAGACCTTTATATGTAAAGGCATCTTGTCATATGGAGAGGTTTCAGGGCAATGTTCAGAATCAGGATGCTATAGTCAAGGGGAAAGCTATGTAGGATAGAAGCCTGGTTTGTACATTCTCTTCGCGACCCTGACCAACCACACATGACAGAACTCCTCCAGCATTTTTATCCCAGTTGAACTCCTTGTATTTCGTGAAGCAAGTACCAAACTCCCAGTGCAGCAGTAAGAAACACCCTGGAAAGTGGAGGATCACCAAATGGCTTCACAGTCCACATGGGAGACACTTCAGCCCAGTGGCCTCAGTTTACCTACAAAGAGAGAATTCAGCACCGCTGCCTCATGATCATTGGAAAATAAGAAACCATGTTCTCCAGGTAACATAGATGCAGACCCAGATTTCATGGTGTCACTACAAACGAAGCTAAATCTCCTGACAATTACATATATTTCTTGTTCCCAACCTCAGAGGAAGTTTCTCAAGAAGTCTTTAGGCCAGCACAGCTCCATGTTTCTGGATTGTTTACCCTCTCCCTTACTTTTGGAAACTGTTCTACCACCTCCAGTGTTGTGAACTCCTGAGCCTTTTCCATTCCACATAAATTCACAGATTTTCTAACTCCTCTCCTCTAATTGTGTCTTACTTTTAGCGATGGTTATGTCAAGGCATTGTTCTGGATGAGAGAGGGAAGATTTATGTGTATCACATTTTTGCATACACATTAGATTAATTTTCCTTTTTTCCATTTGAAATACTGAATCCCTGACACTAACCCATACCCTACTAGACTCTGACTACTAATCCTAATATCATGGAGAGAAAGAAACCTAACCGAATAGAAATACAGGCCTTTCATAGGAAGCATGGTGTATACTTCTATTTGCCTTCTGCATTATCAAGAGTATGTGTTTTAAATCTAGTCAACTTTTCATTGTAATATTTCTCCATGATTTTTTAAAATTATCACATATATAAATTCCTGTCTCCCTTTCTCTGTATCCTATTCAGCACATGTATTTTTTTATGCATATATATAATATCCTACCTGGTATCACACGGACATTCTTTTGAGCTCCCTGACTTTGGAATATAAAATTGTGAGAACAGATGACTCTCCCTAAATAATGATGGAACTGAAAATTCAACCTATGGGTGAGCTTCCTAGTGAAAAACACTATACATAAATCCATGTTCAGTAAAATGAATATTTTTGGATATGTGGATGAATTATATTTCATGATGAATTTCGATTGGCATATATATTGCTAAATATTAATGTGTGTGTGTGTGTGTGTGCATGTGTGTGTGTGTGTGTGTGTGTGTGTGTGTGTTAGTGTATTTTTTTTAAATCTGGAAAAAATATATATGTGTGTATATATATATATATATATATATATATATATATATATATATATATATTTTTTATTTTTTTTCTCCAGATTTTAAAAAAATATGAAAAATATGTGTCTTATTATACACTCCCTAAATTCATTTATATTCATGTATGTGGGTTCAAAATCCAATCTTTACAAGATTATTTTCAGCAATATTTATATTCCTGTAATACATATTTGTTTCCTACTACTGAAAACTAAGTTCAGTAGGTGGTGCATACAAATCCTAATATTTCTACAGTACCTGACCCAGTTTAACATCAATGCAAGTAGATTGCTATGGGACATGATGTGTATTTTGAAGTTCATTTTTATTCAACACTGGTATATTACTATTTTATCTGTTTATGGACATCATAGGATATATTTTTTCATCCACAACTTCACAAAATTATAGGCATTTGGTTCACATTCATTTATTTACTACTTAAGAACACATGTATTCCTCCATGTTTCTTTACTGGTCTTTTCACTAGACTTCTTTCTAAACACATTATTTTTGATTCCATAATCATTTTTGAAGCAATACTCACCCTTCACGATAAACCGTAACCCTAATATTACCATTACATATATAACTGGTTGGAATGATTGTATATATATCAATATAAGATTTCCAATATATTTTCAGATGCAAACTCAATCCATTATTTAAAGTTGGAACTAGTTATATACTTTATCACAATATGGTCTATTCATGCAACATCTCAATAATCATCAACACAAGGTACACCTATTTGTATCACCAGTACTAATTTATAAGTTTCCAGAATATTACTTCCCATAATGGTGGAAGAAATACTCATGTCACCTTATCTACATATACAATTTATCACGGTAGTATTCTGGACACAAAATGCAAAGGTCACACATATGATTGTACCAAAGCCTAAATGGAAAGTGACCATGGATTACTAAAAACATCCATGTCCAGGGTGCCTAATGCTCTCAAATGTCAATCCTATTGATTATTACATATTTGTTTCTTCCTAAGATTATATATTCAACCTCAAGCCTGTTGAAAATGTCTAATCCTATCACTCACTTTATACTTTGCCTGATTTCCTAATCTTTCTATTGATATCTGCTTTCCTACATATTTTTCCCAGTTCATCATTGTGACTGTCTCTTCACATGTGCTGACATTTACATTCACTCTCTAACTGAAACCCTATTGCTAAAGAACTTTTGGTCCAACTCCTAGAGTCACTCTTCTTCCTAAACCTACTGACTATCTTCCTAATCCTACAGACTATCCCTTTTTGACTGGATGTTCTCTTCTGCATTCAATCATCTGAGGTACACGGTCCTATGCCATTGTATATCGATTTATCTGAGACCTCGGTGCAGAACATAATTGAAGCTAAGTATACCAATCAAGGGTTCTGTTGCCCTGAATGTCAGGAAGGTCTTTGCCTCAGGCCACCCCTTTGTGAAGCCTGAAGAAAAAATTTTCAAATGGAAATAAATGGACATCACCTGTGGCTCTTTGCTTAATTGCTTTGGAAAGGGATTTGTCTGAATCTGCCTCTTGGCCCTGTGTGAGGCTGTGGCTTAGATTCTCAGCACCTAATGGATCTAAAGAAAGATCCCATGTGTGCATTCAAAACCAAAATGGCAAAAAGAGCAGTCATTGTGGATGAAGATTCTTGCCTTTCTCTGTTAGGTTCCTGACCCCCTTCAAGTGAGAATAGGGATCCTCTTTGTCAAATGAATTCTTCAATGCTCTGCAGATATGCTTGGGTTTTCTCATGACTCCAAATCACATAAAAAATCTATACCTGACATTCAGTAAGCCTCAAATTATAGAAACAGAGCGGAATTAATGGCAGGCCTTTTTGATCACTCCTGGTTCACAGGAAGGGTGTCCAGGCCACCCTGACTTTAGGGAAATTAGAGGCAAGGGAGCTTATTCTGGAAACTGTCTTTGGTTGCGACCCTCATGAAAACTTCCATCCAGAACTTTTGATGAGGGTCTTTATGGACGAAGATGAGGGCCATGTGGGAGTTTTTTTGTTCTAATTGTGGTCATTTGTGTGGGGGTTGGAAGAGATGACTTGGTCCACCTGGGCTTGAACTCTGGTGTGATTTCCCTTAGAGCCTGAGTTCTGGAACTTACCTCATAGAAGTATTGAAATGAATTGTGTTGGTTTTTAGGAGGCCACGCATGAATGTCACCCTTTGAAACTGAGATCTAGGCCCAAGGTGGCTTTCCACAGAGCAATGGGAATCTCAGCCAGGAAATCACATGATTTTATTCTGAAAGACTTTGCAGCCATTGTTGGCCCTTGGAAGCAAGAAGGAGTGGCCATACTCATATCGATTAAAATCAACTTAAAACCTAAGTTAATCAAAAGTGATAAAGAAGGACACTATATACTGTTAAAAGGCACCATTAACCAACAAGACATAACAATTATCAATTTGTATGCATCAAACAATGGTGGTGCCAAGTCATAAAACAAACTCTCCTCAAGTTCAAGAGTCATATAGGCTATTACACAATAATTACAGGTGACTTCAGCACACAACTCTCGCCATTGGACAGATCCTCTAGAGAAAATCTGAATTAAGAAACTATAGAACTTAATAGCACAATCAATAACCTAGACTTAACCAACATATATAGAATATATCAAACATCATAAAGTGGATACATGTTCTTCTCAGCAGCACATTGGTCCTACTCAAATATAGACCATATATTATGCCATATGGAAACTCTTAGTAAATATAAAAGTATGGAGATAATACCATGCACCATATCTGATCATAATGGAATGAAACTTGAAATTAATGATTGAAGAAGGAAGGAAAAATTCTACATCACATGGAAAATGAACAATATGTTACTGAATGATCAATGGGTTACAGAAGACATAAAGGAGGAGATAAAAAATTTCTTAGAGACAAATGACAATACAGACAAAACATACCGGATTCTATGGAAAACAATGAAAGCAGTTTTAAGAGGGAAATTCATTTCTTGGAATTCTTTCCTCAAAAAAAAAGAAAAAAAACAACAAATAAATGATCTCACACTACATCTCAAAAACCTAGAAAAAAAAAGCAAAACAACAAATGTAGTAGAAGACAAGAAATAATTAAAATTAGAGGAGAAATCAACAAAATTGAAACAAAAAAATTGAAAAAATAAAAGTTGGTTCTTTGAAAATAAATTAAATCGACAGGGCCTTAGCCATGCTAATGAAGAGAAGTAGAGAGAGAACTCAAATTACTAACATATGGGATAAAAAAGGCAACATCACAACAGACACTACAGAAATTCAGATGATAATTAGAAAGTATTTTGAAACCCCATATTCCAATAAAACAGAAGATAATGAAGATATTGATAAATTTCTTATGTCATATAATCTGCCAAGTTTGAGTCCGGAAGACTCACACAATTTAAATAGACCAATAACAAAGGAAGAAATAGAAGAAACCTTCAAAAGACTACCAACCAAAAAAACCCCTGGACCAGATGGTTATACAGCAGAGTTCTACAAAACTTTCAAAGATGAATTAATACCAATACTTTTCAAGCTATTTCAAAAAATAGAAAAAGAAGGAGTTCTTCCAAATTCATTCTATGAGGCCAACATCACCCTGATCCCAAAACCAGACAAAGACACTTCAAAGAAAGAAAACTACAGACCAATATCTCTAATAAACTTGGATGCAAAAATTCTCAATAAAATCCTGGCAAATAAAAAACAAAAGCATATAAAAAAATTGTGCTTCATGATCAAGAGGGATTCATCCCAGGGATGCAAGGCTGGTTCAATATACGGAAATCAATAAATGTAATCCATCACATCAATAGACTTAAAGAGAAGAACCATATGATCATCTCGATAGATGCAAAAAAAGCATTCTACAAAGCACAGCATCCCTTTTTCTTTAAAACTCTATAAAACACTAGGAATAACAGGAACTTACCTCAACATGGTAATAGCTATATATGCTAAACCTCAGGCTAGCATCATCCTAAATGGAGAAAAAATGAAGGCATTCCCTCTAAAATTTGCAACAAGACAGGGATGCCCTCTATCACCACTTCTATTTAATTTAGTTCTTGAAATACTATCCAGAGCAATGATACAGACAAAGGAAATTAAAGGCATAAAAATAGGAAAAGAAGAACTTAAATTATCGCTATTTGTGGATGACATGATAATATATTTAACAGACCCAAAAGGGTCTACAAAGAAACTGCTAGAGTTAATAAATGAATTCAGCAAATTGGCAGGATATAAAATCAACACGCATAAATCAAAGGCATTCCTGTATATCAGCAACAAAACTTCTGAAATGGAAATGAGGAAAACCACTCCATTTACAGTATACTCAAAGAAAATAAAAAACTTGGGAATCAACCTAACCAAAGAGGTGAAAGATTTATACAATGAAAACTACAGAACCCTAAAGAGAGAGATAGAAGAAGATGTTAGAGGATGGAAAAGTATGCCCTGTACATGGATAGGCAGAAATAACATCATCAAAATGGCGATATTACCCAAAGTTCTCTACAGGTTTAATGCAATGCCAATCAAAAACCCAATGGCATTTCTTGTAGAAATAGATAAAGTAATCATGAATTTCATATGGAACAACAAAAGACCCAGAATAGCGAAAGCAATTCTAAGCAGGAAGTGTGAATCCAGAGTTCAAACTGTACTACAAAGCAATAGTAACAAAAACAGTGTGGTACTGGTATCAAAACAGGCAGATGGACCAATGGTACAGAATAGAGGACACAGAGACATATCCACAAAATTACAACTTTCTTATATTTGAAAAGGGGCCTAAAAGCATGCAATGTAAGAAGGATAGCATCTTCAACAAATGGTGCAGGGACAATTGGAAATTCATATGCAACAAAATGAAACGGAATCCCTTTCTCTCACAATGCATAAAAGTTAACTCAAAATGGATCAAGGAGCCAGATATAAAATCAGAGACACTGCATCTGATAGAAGAAAAAGTTGGCTACGATGTACATACTGTGGGGTTGGGCTCCAAATTCCTTAATAGGACACCCATAGCCCAAGAGTTCATAAAAAGAATAAACAAATGGGACTTACTTAATCTAAAAAAGTTTTTTCTCAGCAAGAGAAACAATAAGAGAGTTAAATAGAGAGCCTACATCCTGGGAACAAATTTTTACCCCTTACACTTCAGATAGAGCCCTAATATCTAGAATATACAAAGAACTCAAAACAATTAAACAATGAGATAACAAATAACCCAATCAACAATGGGCCAAGGATCTTAACAGACACTTCACAGAGGAGGACATACAATCAATCAACAAGTACATGAAAAAAATGCTCACCATCTGTAGCAGTCAGAGAAATGCAATCAAAACCACCCTAAGATACCATCTCACTCCAGTAAGATTGGCAGCCATTATGAAGTCGAACAACAATAAGTGTTGGTGAGGATGTGGGGTAAAGGGTACACTTGTACACTGCTTGTGGGCCTGCAAATTGGAGAGTCCAATATGGAAAGCAGTATGGAGATTCCTGGGAAAGCTGGGAATGGAACCACCATTTGACCGAGATATCGCCCTTCTCAGACTCTTCCCTGAGGATCTTAATAGAGAGCAGTATAAGGATACTGCCACATCGATGATCATAGCGGCACAATTCACAATAACTAGACTGTGGAACCAAACTAGATGCCCTTCAATAGATGAATGGATAATAAAAATGTGGCATCTATACACAATGGAGTATTACACAGCACTGAAAATGACAAAATCATAGAATTTGCAGGGAAATGAATGGCATTAGAATAGATTATGCTAAGCGAAGCTATCCAATCCTTAAAAAACAAATGCCAAATGTTTCCTTTTATATAGAGAGAGCAAATAAGAACAGAACAGGGAGGAAGAACATGAGAAAAATATTAAAACTAAACAGAGATGAGTGGGGGGAGAGAAAGGGAGAGAGAAGGAAAATTATATGGAAATGGTAGGAGACTACTCAATGTTACACAAAATTACATATAAGAGGTTGTGAGGCTAAAGAGGGGAAAACAAGGGAGAGAATTAAACAACAGCAGATGAGGTAGAGAGGGAAGATGGGAGGGGAGGGGGAATAGTAGGGGATAGGAAAGGTAGCAGAATTCAACAATAACTAGTATGCTATTATGTAAAAACGTGAGTGTGTAACTGATGTGATTCTGCGATTTGTATTTGGGGTAAAAATGGGAGTTCATAACCCAATTAAGTCAAATGTATGAAAGATGATATATCATGAGCTTTATAATGTTTTGAACAACCAAAAAAAAAGAATTGAATTTCCAATATTTGAGTCATATAACAACTTTATTTTTTAATAAAATTGTCTTTTATTTGTTATCTTACTTGCTGGTATCTGCCTTTCAGTTTTAAAAAACTATGTGCTTTAGCCATTCATCCATGTAGTATGTAACAGAAAATTTTGAGTGTCTCCATATAACCAGATTGGCAAGGCATCAAGGTTTCCTTCACAAACAAGGTGAAGGCTTTGCCATTAGAAATTTAATATTCTGCAAAACAATTTTTTTAACTTTCCAATTAAATTTCCAAAAAAAATTTAGAAAAAAAAAGAATCTAAACCCCACAGTAAGAAGGCCTCAAAGTGGAGAAGTGGAGCATTTACGGCAGGCCTATTTGATCACTGCTGGTTCACAGGAAGCGTGTCCAATCAACCCTGATGTTAGGCAAATGAGGGGCAAGGGAGCTTATTTTGGGCACTGGTTTGGATGTGCCCCTCATGGAAAACTCCATCCAGAGGTTATGATGTGTGTTTATATGGAAGAAGATGAGGGCCATGTGGGAGTGTTTTGGTTTTAATTGTGGTCATTTGTGTGGTAGTTGGAAGAGATGACTGGGTCCACCTGGGCTTGAACTCTGGTGTGATTCCCCTTAGAGAATGAGATTTGGAACTGACTTCAGAGAAGTATTGCCATGAATGTTGTTGGGATTTCAGGAGGCCACGCATGAGAGTCGCCCTTGGAAACTGAGATCTTGGCCCAGAGAGGCTTTCCAGAGAGCACTGGGAATCTCAGCTAGGATATCACAGGTTTTATTCTGAAAGACCTGGCAGCCATCGTTGAGAGTCAAAACACACATGGACCTCACATTGGAGACCTCAATGGGCCTGGCTTCATGTGACAATTTGGCCACTCTTTGGGAAGCCTTGCCTGTGAGAGATCTCCAGATCCTTCATTAAAATGAGCTTCCTCAACATTTAATGGATCCTAAATGAATTGAAACCCACAGTACCAACAACTTCATCTGTGAAAAATAGTTAGATAAATACCATGAATTTTTAGAAATTCTCATGACCAGGTGGCACTGGAGAACCTTTGGATGTCCTGTTGCTGATCATGAGTATACCAGACAGTGCCTTGATTGACTAGGTATCATGAAAATGGTGTAGAACAGAGATGCCAGTAAGTTGGAGCCTGATATGTAGTGGGCCTAGAGCAGTGGTGTGCAGGTGTGTGATAAAACATCTGTGGTGGGGCCTGTGGATCTGCCATTGACTTTCAAATGCCTTGACACAGACACGGTGCAGCCAGCAGACCCTTCTATATAAAGGCATCTTGTTATATGGAGATTTTTCACGGCAATGTTTAGAATCAGGTTGCTATGGTCAAGGGGCAAGCTATGTGGGATAGAAGCCTAGTTGGTGAATTCTCATGCAGACACTGACCCACCACACGTGACAGAACTCCCTCCAGCACTGTGTCCCACTTGAACTCCTTGTATTTCGTGAAGCAAATACCAAACTCCCAGTGCAGCAGCAAGAAACACAATGAAAAGTCGAGGATGACCAAATGGCTTCACAGTCCACATGTGGTGACACTTAGCCCCCGTGGCCACAATTTAGCTACAAAGAGAGAATTTAGCACTGCTGCCTCATGTTCATTGGAAAATAAGAAACCATGTCCTCCTGGTCACATAGATGCAGACCTAGCTTTGATGGTCTCACTACATCGGAAGTTAAAGCTCCTGAAAACAACATATATTTCAAGTGCCCAAGCTCAGAGGCAATTTCTCAAGAAGTGTTTAGGCCAGCAGATCTCCATGTTTGTGGAGTGTTTACCATGTCACTTACTTTTGGAAACTGCTCTATCAACTCCAAGGTTGTGAACTCCTGAGCATTTTCCATTCTAAATATATATTCACAGATTTTCTAACTCTTCTCCTCTAATTCTGACTTACTTGGCTCAAAGGGAATGTCAAGTCATTGTTCTGGATGAGAGAGGGAAGATTGTTTTGTAGCACATATTTGCATACACATTGGATTCATTTTCCAATTTTCTGTTTGAAATACTGAATCCCTGACACTAACCCATACCCTACTAAACTCTGACTACTAATCCTAATATAATGGAGAAAAATAACCCAAACAGAATAGAAATACAAGCATTTCAGAAGAAGCATGGTGTATAGTTGGAATTACCTTTTGCATGATATAAGGTAGGAGTTATAAATCTAGTCAATTTTTTGTTGAAATAATTTTCCATGTGTTTTTAAAGTTAAGAAAAATGTGAATTCCTGTCTCCCTTTCTCTGTAGCCTATTAAGCAAATGTATTTTTATATGCACAAATAGAATCCTACCTGGTTTCACATATACATTCTTGTGAGGTGGCTGACTTGGCAGATACAAATTGTGAGAAGAGATCACTCCTCCTAAACGCTGTTTTAACTGAAAATTCAACCCATGGGTGAGCTTCCTAGATGAACAACACTATACACATATTCATGTTCAGTAAAATGAATATTTTGGGATATGCGGATGAGTTATTTTTCATGATGAATTTCAATTGGCATATATATTGCTACATTATAATGTGTGTGTTTGTGTGTCTATATATACATTATATATATATTCTCCAGATTTACCAAAATATGAAATATATGTGTCTTCTTATACACCGCTTGAATTCATTCATATTCATATATGTGGATTTATAATCAACTTTTAAAAAGTTTATTCTCAGAAATATACATCCACTGAAATAAATATTTGTTTCCTAGTACTGAAAACTAACTTCAGGGAAGGGTGCTTACAAATCCTAATATTTCTACAGTAACTGACCAAGTTTAACATCAATGCAAGTAGATTCCTATTGGATATGATGTGTTTATTAAAGTTCATTTTAATCAAACCTGGTACGTTATTATTTCTTCAGTTTATAGACATCATAAATTATATCCTTTCATTCACAAGTTCACAAATTTATAAACATTTGGTTCACTTTCAATCACTTCCTCCTTCAGAACACTTATATTTCTCCATGTTTCTTGACTGGTCTTTTCACTAGACTTCTTTCTAAAGACATTATTTTCGATTCCATAATCATTTTTGAAGCAAAACTCACACACTATTTATGATAAACGGTAACCCTAATATAACCATTAGATATATAAGTGGTTGGAATGAATGTATGTATATCAATAAATGATTTCCTCTATTTTTTCAGATATCAATACAATCCATTATTTAAATTTGGAACCAGTCATATAATTTATTCACAGTATGGTCTATTAATGCATCATCTCTATATTCATCAACACAGGGTAAGCCGATTAGTATCCCCAGTACTAATTTATATCTTTTCAAAATATTTCCCCCAGAAATGGTGGAAGAAATACTCATGTCACCTGATCTTCATATACATATTATCACAGTAATATTCTGGACACAAAATGCGAAGGTCACCCTTATGATTGTACCAAAGCCTCAATGGAATGTGAACATGGATTACTAAATATATCCATGTCCAGGTTGCCTAATGCTCTCAAATGTCAATCTTATTGGTGACTACAAATTGGTTTCTTCTTAAGATTATGTATTCAACCTCAACCCTGTTGAAAATGTCTAATCCTATCACGTTATACTTTGCCTGATTTCCTAATGTCTCTATTGATGTCTGCTTTCCTACATATTTTCCCCAGTTCATCATTGTGCCTGACTCTTCACATATGGTGTCATTTATATTCACTCTCTAACCAAAACCCTATTGCTAAAGAACATTTGGTCCAAATCCTAG
>NW_027515742.1:51317-72425 GCF_048772815.1 Callospermophilus lateralis | reverse complement strand
CTTCAACGTAAAAGAACGAAACTTGAGCATCCAAGTGGGATTGGTGTACTGATCATTACTTGAAAGTATCATGAAGATTGGATGAAAAAATATATGTTGAGATTTCAGGAGACTCTAGTGTTTTGGAAGTTTGGCAACCCCTTCAATATGAGTGTTATTCGCCAGTCCCTGCTTTAGGCTACATCAAGAGGAAACAAACCTTAGAGATAGAGCATAGAAATAATGTATTGTGTCAAGTTTGAAGAAGCTAGCACAAACCGTGTTTGATTTAGAGTTCGAACGCATCCGTCAATATAGTAGAAAACAGAGTGAAACCTAAAAATTCAAACTGTTACTGCAAACGAATGCTTCAACCTAGGAGAACGAAACGTGGGCATCCAAGTTTGATTGGTGTACTGCTCATTACTTGAAAGTATCATGAAGGTCGGTAGCAAAAATTTATGTTGAGATTTCAGGAGAGTCTAGTGTTTTGGGAGCCTAACAACGCCTTTCATGGAATGTGTCATTCACCAGTATCTGCTTAAGGCTACATCAAGAGGAAACAAACCTTAGAGATAGAACGTAGAACTACTGTATTGTGTCAAGTTTCAAGAAGCTAGCACAAACCGTGTTTGATTTAGAGTTCTAACTGCATCTGTCAATATAGGAGAAAACAGAATGAAACCTAAAAATTCAAACTGTTACTGCAAACGAATGCTTCAACGTAAAAGAACGAAACTTGAGCATCCAAGTGGAATTGGTGTACTGATCATTACTTGAAAGTATCATGAAGATTGGATGAAAAAATATATGTTGAGATTTCAGGAGACTCTAGTGTTTTGGAAGTTTGGCAACCCCTTCAGTATGAGTGTTATTCGCCAGTCCCTGCTTTAGGCTACATCAAGAGGAAACAACCTTAGAAATAGAACGTAGAACTACTGTATTGTGTCAAGTTTCAAGAAGCTAGCACAAACCGTGTTTGATTTAGAGTTCTAACTGCATCTGTCAATATAGGAGAAAACAGAGTGAAACCTAAAAATTCAAACTGTTACTGCAAACGAATGCTTCAACGTAAAAGAACGAAACTTGAGCATCCAAGTGGGATTGGTGTACTGATCATTACTTGAAAGTATCATGAAGATTGGATGAAAAAATATATGTTGAGATTTCAGGAGACTCTAGTGTTTTGGAAGTTTGGCAACCCCTTCAATATGAGTGTTATTCGCCAGTCCCTGCTTTAGGCTACATCAAGAGGAAACAAACCTTAGAGATAGAACGTAGAAATAATGTATTGTGTCAAGTTTGAAGAAGCTAGCACAAACCGTGTTTGATTTAGAGTTCGAACGCATCCGTCAATATAGTAGAAAACAGAGTGAAACCTAAAAATTCAAACTGTTACTGCAAACGAATGCTTCAACCTAGGAGAACGAAACGTGGGCATCCAAGTTTGATTGGTGTACTGCTCATTACTTGAAAGTATCATGAAGGTCGGTAGCAAAAATTTATGTTGAGATTTCAGGAGAGTCTAGTGTTTTGGCAGCCTAACAACGCCTTTCATGGAATGTGTCATTCACCAGTATCTGCTTAAGGCTACATCAAGAGCAAACAAACCTTAGAGATAGAACGTAGAACTACTGTATTGTGTCAAGTTTCAAGAAGCTAGCACAAACCGTGTTTGATTTAGAGTTCTAACTGCATCTGTCAATATAGGAGAAAACAGAGTGAAACCTAAAAATTCAAACTGTTACTGCAAACGAATGCTTCAACCTAGGAGAACGAAACTTGGGCATCCAAGTTTGATTGGTGTACTGCTCATTACTTGAAAGTATCATGAAGGTCGGAAGCAAAAATTTATGTTGAGATTTCAGGAGACTCTAGTGTTTTGGCAGCCTAACAACGCCTTTCATTGAATGTGTCATTCACCAGTATCTGGTTAAGGCTACATCAAGAGGAATCAAACCTTAGAAATAGAACGTAGAACTACTGTATTGTGTCAAGTTTCAAGAAGCTAGCACAAACCGTGTTTGATTTAGAGTTCTAACTGCATCTGTCAATATAGGAGAAAACAGAGTGAAACCTAAAAATTCAAACTGTTACTGCAAACGAATGCTTCAACGTAAAAGAACGAAACTTGAGCATCCAAGTGGGATTGGTGTACTGATCATTACTTGAAAGTATCATGAAGATTGGATGAAAAAATATATGTTGAGATTTCAGGAGACTCTAGTGTTTTGGAAGTTTGGCAACCCCTTCAATATGAGTGTTATTCGCCAGTCCCTGCTTTAGGCTACATCAAGAGGAAACAAACCTTAGAGATAGAGCGTAGAAATAATGTATTGTGTCAAGTTTGAAGAAGCTAGCACAAACCGTGTTTGATTTAGAGTTCGAACGCATCCGTCAATATAGTAGAAAACAGAGTGAAACCTAAAAATTCAAACTGTTACTGCAAACGAATGCTTCAACCTAGGAGAACGAAACGTGGGCATCCAAGTTTGATTGGTGTACTGCTCATTACTTGAAAGTATCATGAAGGTCGGTAGCAAAAATTTATGTTGAGATTTCAGGAGAGTCTAGTGTTTTGGCAGCCTAACAACGCCTTTCATGGAATGTGTCATTCACCAGTATCTGCTTAAGGCTACATCAAGAGGAAACAAACCTTAGAGATAGAACGTAGAACTACTGTATTGTGTCAAGTTTCAAGAAGCTAGCACAAACCGTGTTTGATTTAGAGTTCTAACTGCATCTGTCAATATAGGAGAAAACAGAGTGAAACCTAAAAATTCAAACTGTTACTGCAAACGAATGCTTCAACGTAAAAGAACGAAACTTGAGCATCCAAGTGGAATTGGTGTACTGATCATTACTTGAAAGTATCATGAAGATTGGATGAAAAAATATATGTTGAGATTTCAGGAGACTCTAGTGTTTTGGAAGTTTGGCAACCCCTTCAATATGAGTGTTATTCGCCAGTCCCTGCTTTAGGCTACATCAAGAGGAAACAAACCTTAGAGATAGATCGTAGAACTAATGTATTGTGTCAAGTTTCAAGAAGCTAGCACAAACCGTGTTTGATTTGGAGTTCTAACTGCATCTGTCAATATAGGAGAAAACAGAGTGAAACCTAAAAATTCAAACTGTTACTGCAAACGAATGCTTCAACGTAAAAGAACGAAACGTGAGCATCCAAGTGGGATTGCTGTACTGATCACTACTTGAAAGTATCATGAAGATTGGATGAAAAAATATATATTGAGATTTCAGGAGACTCTAGTGTTTTGGAAGTTTGGCAACTTTTTTCATTATAAGTGTTATTCGCCAGTCCCTGCTTTAGGCTTCATCAAGAGGAAACAAACCTTAGAGATAGAACGTAGAACTAATGTATTGTGTCAAGATTCAAGAAGGTAGCACAAACCGTGTTTGATATAGTTCGAACTGCATCTGTCAATATATAGAAAACAGAGTGAAACCTAAAAATTCAAACTGTTACTGCAAACGAATGCTTCAACCTAGGAGAACGAAACTTGGGCATCCAAGTTTGATTGGTGTACTGCTCATTACTTGAAAGTATCATGAAGCTCGGAAGCAAAAATTTATGTTGAGATTTCAGGAGACTCTAGTGTTTTGGCCGCCTAACAACGCCTTTCATTGAATGTTTCATTCACCAGTATCTGCTTAAAGCTACATCAAGAGGAAACAAACCTTAGAGATATAACGTAGAACTACTGTATTGTGTCAAGTTTCAAGAAGCTAGCACAAACCGTGTTTGATTTAGAGTTGTAACTGCATCTGTCATTATAGGAGAAAACAGAGTGAAACCTAAAAATTCAAACTGTTACTGCAAACGAATGCTTCAAGGTAAAAGAACGAAACTTGAGCATCCAAGTGGGATTGGTGTACTGATCATTACTTGAAAGTATCATGAAGATTGGATGAAAAAATATATGTTGAGATTTCAGGAGACTCTAGTGTTTTGGAAGTTTGGCAACCCCTTCAATATGAGTGTTATTCGCCAGTCCCTGCTTTAGGCTACATCAAGAGGAAACAAACCTTAGAGATAGATCGTAGAACTAATGTATTGTGTCAAGTTTCAAGAAGCTAGCACAAACCGTGTTTGATTTAGAGTTCGAACGCATCTGTCAATATAGTAGAAAACAGAGTGAAACCTAAAAATTCAAACTGTTACTGCAAACGAATGCTTCAACCTAGGAGAACGAAACGTGGGCATCCAAGTTTGATTGGTGTACTGCTCATTACTTGAAAGTAACATGAAGTTCGGAAGCAAAAATTTATGTTGACATTTCAGGAGACTCTAGTGTTTTGGCAGCCTAACAACGCCTTTCATTGAATGTGTCATTCACCATTATCTGCTTAAGTCTACATCAAGAGGAAACAAACCTTAGAGGTAGAACGTAGAACTACTTTATTGTGTCAAGTTTCAAGAAGCTAGCACAAACCGTGTTTGATTTGGAGTTCTAACTGCATCTGTCAATATAGGAGAAAACAGAGTGAAACCTAAAAATTCAAACTGTTACTGCAAACGAATGCTTCAACGTAAAAGAACGAAACTTGAGCATCCAAGTGGGATTGGTGTACTGATCATTACTTGAAAGTATCATGAAGATTGGATGAAAAAATATATATTGAGATTTCAGGAGACTCTAGTGTTTTGGAAGTTTGGCAACTCCTTTCATTATAAGTTTTATTTGCCAGTCCCTGCTTTAGGCTACATCAAGAGGAAACAAATTTTAGAGATAGAACGTAGAACTAATGTATTGTGTCAAGTTTCAAGAAGCTAGCACAAACCGTGTTTGATATAGTTCGAACTGCGTCTGTCAATATAGGAGAAAACAGAGTGAAACCTAAAAATTCAAACTGTTACTGCAAACGAATGCTTCAACCTAGGAGAACGAAACTTGGGCATCCAAGTTTGATTGGTGTACTGCTCATTACTTGAAAGTATCATGAAGGTCGGAAGCAAAAATTTATGTTGAGATTTCAGGAGACGCTAGTGTTTTGGCCGCCTAACAACGCCTTTCATTTAATGTGTCATTCACCAGTATCTGCTTAAGGCTACATCAAGAGGAAACAAACCTTAGAGATAGAACGTAGAACAACTGTATTGTGTCAAGTTTCAAGAAGCTAGCACAAACCGTGTTTGATTTAGAGTTCTAACTGCATCTGTCAATATAGGACAAAACAGAGTGAAACCTAAAAATTCAAACTGTTACTGCAAACGAATGCTTCAACCTAGGAGAACGAAACGTGGGCATCCAAGTTTGATTGGTGTACTGCTCATTACTTGAAAGTATCATGAAGGTCGGTAGCAAAAATTTATGTTGAGATTTCAGGAGAGTCTAGTGTTTTGGCAGCCTAACAACGCCTTTCATGGAATGTGTCATTCACCAGTATCTGCTTAAGGCTACATCAAGAGGAAACAAACCTTAGAGATAGAACGTAGAACTACTGTATTGTGTCAAGTTTCAAGAAGCTAGCACAAACCGTGTTTGATTTAGAGTTCTAACTGCATCTGTCAATATAGGAGAAAACAGAGTGAAACCTAAAAATTCAAACTGTTACTGCAAACGAATGCTTCAACGTAAAAGAACGAAACTTGAGCATCCAAGTGGAATTGGTGTACTGATCATTACTTGAAAGTATCATGAAGATTGGATGAAAAAATATATGTTGAGATTTCAGGAGACTCTAGTGTTTTGGAAGTTTGGCAACCCCTTCAATATGAGTGTTATTCGCCAGTCCCTGCTTTAGGCTACATCAAGAGGAAACAAACCTTAGAGATAGATCGTAGAACTAATGTATTGTGTCAAGTTTCAAGGAGCTAGCACAAACCGTGTTTGATTTAGAGTTCGAAAGCATCTGTCAATATAGTAGAAAACAGAGTGAAACCTAAAAATTCAAACTGTTACTGCAAACGAATGCTTCAACCTAGGAGAACGAAACGTGGGCATCCAAGTTTGATTGGTGTACTGCTCATTACTTGAAAGTATCATGAAGGTCGGAAGCAAAAATTTATGTTGAGATTTCAGGAGACTCTAGTGTTTTGGCAGCCTAACAACGCCTTTCATTGAATGTGTCATTCACCAGTATCTGGTTAAGGCTACATCAAGAGGAATCAAACCTTAGAAATAGAACGTAGAACTACTGTATTGTGTCAAGTTTCAAGAAGCTAGCACAAACCGTGTTTGATTTAGAGTTCTAACTGCATCTGTCAATATAGGAGAAAACAGAGTGAAAGCTAAAAATTCAAACTGTTACTGCAAACGAATGCTTCAACGTAAAAGAATGAAACTTGAGCATCCAAGTGGGATTGGTGTACTGATCATTACTTGAAAGTATCATGAAGATTGGATGAAAAAATATATGTTGAGATTTTGGAGACTCTAGTGTTTTGGAAGTTTGGCAACCCCTTGAATATGAGTGTTATTCGCCAGTCCCTGCTTTAGGCTACATCAAGAGGAAACAACCTTAGAGATAGAACGTAGAACTAATGTATTGTGTCAAGTTTCAAGAAGCTAGCACAAACCGTGTTTGATTTAGTGTTCTAACTGCATCTGTCAATATAGGACAAAACAGAGTGAAACCTAAAAATTCAAACTGTTACTGCAAACGAATGCTTCAACCTAGGAGAACGAAATGTGGGCATCCAAGTTTGATTGGTGTACTGCTCATTACTTGAAAGTATCATGAAGGTCGGTAGCAAAAATTTATGTTGAGATTTCAGGAGAGTCTAGAGTTTCGGCAGCCTAACAACGCCTTTCTTGGAATGTGTCATTCACCAGTATCTGCTTAAGGCTACATCAAGAGGAATCAAACCTTAGAAATAGAACGTAGAACTACTGTATTGTGTCAAGTTTCAAGAAGCTAGCACAAACCGTGTTTGATTTGGAGTTCTAACTGCATCTGTCAATATAGGAGAAAACAGAGTGAAACCTAAAAATTCAAACTGTTACTGCAAACGAATGCTTCAACGTAAAAGAATGAAACTTGAGCATCCAAGTGGGATTGGTGTACTGATCATTACTTGAAAGTATCATGAAGATTGGATGAATAAATATATGTTGAGATTTCAGGAGACTCTAGTATTTTGTAGTTTGGCAACCCCTTCAATATGAGTGTTATTCGCCAGTCCCTGCTTTAGGCTACATCAAGAGGAAACAAACCTTAGAGATAGAACGTAGAACTAATGTATTGTGTCAAGTTTGAAGAAGCTAGCACAAACCGTGTTTGATTTAGAGTTCGAACGCGTCTGTCAATATAGGAGAAAACAGAGTGAAACCTAAAAATTCAAACTGTTACTGCAAACGAATGCTTCAACCTAGGAGAACGAAACGTGGGCATCCAAGTTTGATTGGTGTACTGCTCATTACTTGAAAGTATCATGAAGGTCGGTAGCAAAAATTTATGTTGAGATTTCAGGAGAGTCTAGTGTTTTGGCAGCCTAACAACGCATTTCATGGAATGTGTCATTCACCAGTATCTGCTTAAGGCTACATCAAGAGGAATCAAACCTTAGAAATAGAACGTAGAACTACTGTATTGTGTCAAGTTTCAAGAAGCTAGCACAAACCGTGTTTGATTTAGAGTTCTTACTGCATCTGTCAATATAGGAGAAAACAGAGTGAAACCCAAAAATTCAAACTGTTACTGCAAACGAATGCTTCAACGTAAAAGAATGAAACTTGAGCATCCAAGTGGGATTGGTGTACTGATCATTACTTGAAAGTATCATGAAGATTGGATGAAAAAATATATGTTGAGATTTCAGGAGACTCTAGTGTTTTGGAAGTTTGGCAATCCCTTCAATATGAGTGTTATTCGCCAGTCCCTGCTTTAGGCTACATCAAGAGGAAACAAACCTTAGAGATAAAACGTAGAACTAATGTATTGTGTCAAGTTTCAAGAAGCTAGCACAAACCGTGTTTGATTTAGAGTTCGAACGTATCTGTCAATATAGTAGAAAACAGAGTGAAACCTAAAAATTCAAACTGTTACTGCAAACGAATGCTTCAACCTAGGAGAACGAAACTTGGGCATCCAAGTTTGATTGGTGTACTGCTCATTACTTGAAAGTATCATGAAGGTCGGAAGCAAAAATTTATGTTGAGATTTCAGGAGAGTCTAGTGTTTTGGCAGCCTAACAACGCCTTTCATTGAATGTGTCATTCACCATTATCGGCTTAAGTCTACATCAAGAGGAAACAAACCTTAGAGGTAGAACGTAGAACTACTGTATTGTGTCAAGTTTCAAGAAGCTAGCACAAACCGTATTGATTTGGAGTTCTAACTGCATCTGTCAATATAGGAGAAAACAGAGTGAAACCTAAAAATTCAAACTGTTACTGCAAACGAATGCTTCAACGTAAAAGAATGAAACTTGAGCATCCAAGTGGGATTGGTGTACTGATCATTACTTGAAAGTATCATGAAGATTGGATGAAAAAATATATGTTGAGATTTTGGAGACTCTAGTGTTTTGGAAGTTTGGCAACCCCTTCAATATGAGTGCTATTCGCCAGTCCCTGCTTTAGGCTACATCAAGAGGAAACAAACCTTAGAGATAGAACGTAGAGCTAATGTATTGTGTCAAGTTTCAAGAAGCTAGCACAAACCGTGTTTGATTTAGAGTTCGAACGCATCTGTCAATATAGTAGAAAACAGAGTGCAACCTAAAAATTCAAACTGTTACTGCAAACGAATGCTTCAACCTAGGAGAACGAAACTTGGGCATCCAAGTTTGATTGGTGTACTGCTCATTACTTGAAAGTATCATGAAGCTCGGTAGCAAAAATTTATGTTGAGATTTCAGGAGAGTCTAGTGTTTTGGCAGCCTAAAAACGCCATTCATGGAATGTGTCATTCACCAGTATCTGGTTAAGGCTACATCAAGAGGAATCAAACCTTAGAGATAGAACGTAGAACTACTGTATTGTGTCAAGTTTCAAGAAGCTAGCACAAACCGTGTTTGATTTAGAGTTCTAACTGCATCTGTCATTATAAAAGAAAACAGAGTGAAACCTAAAAATTCAAACTGTTACTGCAAACGAATGCTTCAACGTATAAGAACGAAACTTGAGCATCCAAGTGGAATTGGTGTACTGATCATTACTTGAAAGTATCATGAAGATTGGATGAAAAAATATATGTTGAGATTTCAGGAGACTCTAGTGTTCTGGAAGTTTGGCAACTCCTTTCATTATAAGTGTTATTCGCCAGTCCCTGCTTTAGGCTACATCAAGAGGAAACAAACCTTAGAGATAGAAGGTAGAACTAATGTATTGTGTCAAGTTTCAAGAAGCTAGCACAAACCGTGTTTGATATAGTTCGAACTGCATCTGTCAATGTAGGAGAAAACAGAGTGAAACCTAAAAATTCAAACTGTTACTGCAAATGCATGCTTCAACCTAGGAGAACGAAACTTGGGCATCCAAGTTTGATTGGTGTACTGCTCATTACTGGAAAGTATCATGAAGGTCGGAAGCAAAAATTTATGTTGAGATTTCAGGAGACTCTAGTGTTTTGGCAGCCTAACAACGCCTTTCATTGAATGTGTCATTCACCAGTATCTGGTTAAGGCTACATCAAGAGGAATCAAACCTTAGAAATAGAACGTAGAACTACTGTATTGTGTCAAGTTTCAAGAAGCTAGCACAAACCATGTTTGATTTAGAGTTCTAACTGCATCTGTCAATATAGGAGAAAACAGAGTGAAACCGAAAAATTCAAACTGTTACTGCAAACGAATGCTTCAACGTAAAAGAACGAAACTTGAGCATCCAAGTGGAATTGGTGTACTGATCATTACTTGAAAGTATCATGAAGATTGGATGAAAAAATATATGTTGAGATTTCAGGAGACTCTAGTGTTTTGGAAGTTTGGCAACCCCTTCAATATGAGTGTTATTCGCCAGTCCCTGCTTTAGGCTACATCAAGAGGAAACAAACCTTAGAGATAGAACGTAGAACTAATGTATTGTGTCAAGTTTGAAGAAGCTAGCACAAACCGTGTTTGATTTAGAGTTCGAACGCATCAGTCAATATAGTAGAAAACAGAGTGAAACCTAAAAATTCAAACTGTTACTGCAAACGAATGCTTCAACCTAGGAGAACGAAACGTGGGCATCCAAGTTTGATTGGTGTACTGCTCATTACTTGAAAGTATCATGAAGGTCGGTAGCAAAAATTTATGTTGAGATTTCAGGAGAGTCTAGTGTTTTGGCAGCCTAACAACGCCTTTCATGGAATGTGTCATTCACCAGTATCTGCTTAAGGCTACATCAAGAGGAAACAAACCTTAGAGATAGAACGTAGAACTACTGTATTGTGTCAAGTTTCAAGAAGCTAGCACAAACCGTGTTTGATTTAGAGTTCTAACTGCATCTGTCAATATAGGAGAAAACAGAGTGAAACCTAAAAATTCAAACTGTTACTGCAAACGAATGCTTCAACGTAAAAGAACGAAACTTGAGCATCCAAGTGGAATTGGTGTACTGATCATTACTTGAAAGTATCATGAAGATTGGATGAAAAAATATATGTTGAGATTTCAGGAGACTCTAGTGTTTTGGAAGTTTGGCAACCCCTTCAATATGAGTGTTATTCGCCAGTCCCTGCTTTAGGCTACATCAAGAGGAAACAAACCTTAGAGATAGATCGTAGAACTAATGTATTGTGTCAAGTTTCAAGAAGCTAGCACAAACCGTGTTTGATTTGGAGTTCTAACTGCATCTGTCAATATAGGAGAAAACAGAGTGAAACCTAAAAATTCAAACTGTTACTGCAAACGAATGCTTCAACGTAAAAGAACGAAACTTGATCATCCAAGTGGGATTGGTGTACTGATCATTACTTGAAAGTATCATGAAGATTGGATGAAAAAATATATATTGAGATTTCAGGAGACTCTAGTGTTTTGGAAGTTTGGCAACTTTTTTCATTATAAGTGTTATTCGCCAGTCCCTGCTTTAGGCTTCATCAAGAGGAAACAAACCTTAGAGATAGAACGTAGAACTAATGTATTGTGTCAAGATTCAAGAAGCTAGCACAAACCGTGTTTGATATAGTTCGAACTGCATCTGTCAATATAGGAGAAAACAGAGTGAAACCTAAAAATTCAAACTGTTACTGCAAACGAATGCTTCAACCTAGGAGAACGAAACTTGGGCATCCAAGTTTGATTGGTGTACTGCTCATTACTTGAAAGTATCATGAAGCTCGGAAGCAAAAATTTATGTTGAGATTTCAGGAGACTCTAGTGTTTTGGCCGCCTATCAACGCCTTTCATTGAATGTTTCTTTCACCAGTATCTGCTTAAAGCTACATCAAGAGGAAACAAACCTTAGAGATATAACGTAGAACTACTGTATTGTGTCAAGTTTCAAGAAGCTAGCACAAACCGTGTTTGATTTAGAGTTGTAACTGCATCTGTCATTATAGGATAAAACAGAGTGAAACCTAAAAATTCAAACTGTTACTGCAAACGAATGCTTCAAGGTAAAAGAACGAAACTTGAGCATCCAAGTGGGATTGGTGTACTGATCATTACTTGAAAGTATCATGAAGATTGGATGAAAAAATATATGTTGAGATTTCAGGAGACTCTAGTGTTTTGGAAGTTTGGCAACCCCTTCAATATGAGTGTTATTCGCCAGTCCCTGCTTTAGGCTACATCAAGAGGAAACAAACCTTAGAGATACATCGTAGAACTAACGTATTCTGTCAAGTTTCAAGAAGCTAGCACAAACCGTGTTTGATTTAGAGTTCGAACGCATCTGTCAATATAGTAGAAAACAGAGTGAAACCTAAAAATTGAAACTGTTACTGCAAACGAATGCTTCAACCTAGGAGAACGAAACGTGGGCATCCAAGTTTGATTGGTGTACTGCTCATTACTTGAAAGTATCATGAAGGTCGGAAGCAAAAATTTATGTTGAGATTTCAGGAGACTCTAGTGTTTTGGCAGCCTCACAACGCCTTTCATTGAATGTGTCATTCACCATTATCTGCTTAAGTCTACATCAAGAGGAAACAAACCTTAGAGGTAGAACGTAGAACTACTTTATTGTGTCAAGTTTCAAGAAGCTAGCACAAACCGTGTTTGATTTGGAGTTCTAACTGCATCTGTCAATATAGGAGAAAACAGAGTGAAACCTAAAAATTCAAACTGTTACTGCAAACGAATGCTTCAACGTAAAAGAACGAAACTTGAGCATCCAAGTGGGATTGGTGTACTGATCATTACTTGAAAGTATCATGAAGATTGGATGAGAAAATATATATTGAGATTTCAGGAGACTCTAGTGTTTTGGAAGTTTGGCAACTCCTTTCATTATAAGTTTTATTCGCCAGTCCCTGCTTTAGGCTACATCAAGAGGAAACAAACCTTAGAGATAGAACGTAGAACTAATGTATTGTGTCAAGTTTCAAGAAGCTAGCACAAACCGTGTTTGATATAGTTCGAACTGCGTCTGTCAATATAGGAGAAAACAGAGTGAAACCTAAAAATTCAAACTGTTACTGCAAACGAATGCTTCAACCTAGGAGAACGAAACTTGGGCATCCAAGTTTGATTGGTGTACTGCTCATTACTTGAAAGTATCATGAAGGTCGGAAGCAAAAATTTATGTTGAGATTTCAGGAGACGCTAGTGTTTTGGCCGCCTAACAACGCCTTTCATTTAATGTGTCATTCACCAGTATCTCCTTAAGGCTACATCAAGAGGAAACAAACCTTAGAGAAAGAACGTAGAACTACTGTATTGTGTCAAGTTTCAAGAAGCTAGCAAAAACCGTGTTTGATTTAGAGTTCTAACTGCATCTGTCAATATAGGAGAAAACAGAGTGAAACTTAAAAATTCAAACTGTTACTGCAAACGAATGCTTCAACGTAAAAGAATGAAACTTGAGCATCCAAGTGGGATTGGTGTACTGATCATTACTTGAAAGTATCATGAAGATTGGATGAATAAATATATGTTCAGATTTCAGGAGACTAGTGTTTTGGAAGTTTGGCAACCCCTTCAATATGAGTGTTATTCGCCAGTCCCTGCTTTAGGCTACATCAAGAGGAAACAAACCTTAGAGATAGAACGTAGAACTAATGTATTGTGTCAAGTTTGAAGAAGCTAGCACAAACCGTGTTTGATTTAGAGTTCGAACGCATCTGTCAATATAGTAGAAAACAGAGTGAAACCTAAAAATTCAAACTGTTACTGCAAACGAATGCTTCAACCTAGGAGAACGAAACGTGGGCATCCAAGTTTGATTGGTGTACTGCTCATTACTTGAAAGTATCATGAAGGTCGGTAGCAAAAATTTATGTTGAGATTTCAGGAGAGTCTAGTGTTTTGGCAGCCTAACAACACCTTTCATGGAATGTGTCATTCACCAGTATCTGCTTAAGGCTACATCAAGAGGAAACAAACCTTAGAGATAGAACGTAGCACTACTGTATTGTGTCAAGTTTCAAGAAGCTAGCACAAACCGTGTTTGATTTAGAGTTCTAACTGCATCTGTCATTATAAAAGAAAACAGAGTGAAACCTAAAAATTCAAACTGTTACTGCAAACGAATGCTTCAACGTAAAAGAACGAAACTTGAGCATACAAGTGGAATTGGTGTACTGATCATTACTTGAAAGTATCATGAAGATTGGATGATAAAATATATGTTGAGATTTTGGAGACTCTAGTGTTTTGGAAGTTTGGCAACCCCTTGAATATGAGTGTTATTCGCCAGTCCCTGCTTTAGGCTACATCAAGAGGAAACAAACCTTAGAGATAGAACGTAGAACTAATGTATTCTGTCAAGGTTCAAGAAGCTAGCAAAAACCGTGTTTGATTTGGAGTTCTAACTGCATCTGTCAATATAGGAGAAAACAGAGTGAAACCTAAAAATTCAAACTGTTACTGCAAACGAATGCTTCAACGTAAAAGAACGAAACTTGAGCATCCAAGTGGGATTGGTGTACTGATCATTACTTGAAAGTATCATGAAGATTGGATGAAAAGACATATATTGAGATTTCAGGAGACTCTAGTGTTTTGGAAGTTTGGCAACTTTTTTCATTATAAGTGTTATTCGCCAGTCCCTGCTTTAGGCTTCATCAAGAGGAAACAAACCTTAGAGATAGAACGTAGAACTAATGTATTGTGTCAAGTTTCAAGAAGCTAGCACAAACCGTGTTTCATATAGTTCGAACTGCGTCTGTCAATATAGGAGAAAACAGAGTGAAACCTAAAAATTCAAACTGTTACTGCAAACGAATGCTTCAACCTAGGAGAACGAAACTTGGGCTTCCAAGTTTGATTGGTGTACTGCTCATTACTTGAAAGTATCATGAATGTCGGAAGCAAAAATTTATGTCGAGATTTCAGGAGACTCTAGTGTTTTGGCAGCCTAACAACGCCTTTCATTGAATTTGTCATTCACCAGTATCTGGTTAAGGCTACATCAAGAGGAATCAAACCTTAGAAATAGAACGTAGAACTACTGTATTCTGTCAAGTTTCAAGAAGCTAGCACAAACCGTGTTTGATTTAGAGTTCTAACTGCATCTGTCAATATAGGAGAAAACAGAGTGAAACCTAAAAATTGAAACTGTTACTGCAAACGAATTCTTCAACGTAAAAGAATGATACTTGAGCATCCAAGTGGGATTGGTGTACTGATCATTACTTGAAAGTATCATGAAGATTGGATGAATAAATATATGTTGAGATTTCAGGAGACTCTAGTGTTTTGGAAGTTTGGCAACCCCTTCAATATGAGTGTTATTCGCCAGTCCCGGCTTTAGGCTACATCAAGAGGAAACAATCCTTTGAGATAGAACGTAGAACTAATGTATTGTGTCAAGTTTGAAGAAGCTAGCAGAAACCGTGTTTGATTTAGAGTTCGAACGCGTCTGTCAATATAGTAGAAAACAGAGTGAAACCTAAAAATTCAAGCCGTTACTGCAAACGAATGCTTCAACCTAGGAGAACGAAACGTGGGCATCCAAGTTTGATTGGTGTACTGCTCATTACTTGAAAGTATCATGAAGGTCGGTAGCAAAAATTTATGTTGAGATTTCAGGAGAGTCTAGTGTTTTGGCAGCCTAACAACGCCTTTCATGGAATGTGTCATTCACCAGTATCTGCTTAAGGCTACATCAAGAGGAAACAAACCTTAGAGATAGAACGTAGAACTACTGTATTGTGTCAAGTTTCAAGAAGCTAGCACAAACCGTGTTTGATTTAGAGTTCTAACTGCATCTGTCAATATAGGACAAAACAGAGTGAAACCTAAAAATTCAAACTGTTACTGCAAACGAATGCTTCAACGTAAAAGAACGAAACTTGAGCATACAAGTGGAATTGGTGTACTGATCATTACTTGAAAGTATCATGAAGATTGGATGATAAAATATATGTTGAGATTTTGGAGACTCTAGTGTTTTGGAAGTTTGGCAACCCCTTGAATATGAGTGTTATTCGCCAGTCCCTGCTTTAGGCTACATCAAGAGGAAACAAACCTTAGAGATAGAACGTAGAACTAATGTATTGTGTCAAGGTTCAAGAAGCTAGCACAAACCGTGTTGGATTTGGAGTTCTAACTGCATCTGTCAATATAGGAGAAAACAGAGTGAAACCTAAAAATTCAAACTGTTACTGCAAACGAATGCTTCAACGTAAAAGAACGAAACTTGAGCATCCAAGTGGGATTGGTGTACTGATCATTACTTGAAAGTATCATGAAGATTGGATGAAAAGACATATATTGAGATTTCAGGAGACTCTAGTGTTTTGGAAGTTTGGCAACTTTTTTCATTATAAGTGTTATTCGCCAGTCCCTGCTTTAGGCTTCATCAAGAGGAAACAAACCTTAGAGATAGAACGTAGAACTAATGTATTGTGTCAAGTTTCAAGAAGCTAGCACAAACCGTGTTTCATATAGTTCGAACTGCGTCTGTCAATATAGGAGAAAACAGAGTGAAACCTAAAAATTCAAACTGTTACTGCAAACGAATGCTTCAACCTAGGAGAACGAAACTTGGGCTTCCAAGTTTGATTGGTGTACTTCTCATTACTTGAAAGTATCATGAATGTCGGAAGCAAAAATTTATGTCGAGATTTCAGGAGACTCTAGTGATTTGGCAGCCCAACAACGCCTTTCATTGAATGTGTCATTCACCAGTATCTGGTTAAGGCTACATCAAGAGGAATCAAACCTTAGAAATAGAACGTAGAACTACTGTATTCTGTCAAGTTTCAAGAAGCTAGCACAAACCGTGTTTGATTTAGAGTTCTAACTGCATCTGTCAATATAGGAGAAAACAGAGTGAAACCTAAAAATTGAAACTGTTACTGCAAACGAATTCTTCAACGTAAAAGAATGAAACTTGAGCATCCAAGTGGGATTGGTGTACTGATCATTACTTGAAAGTATCATGAAGATTGGATGAATAAATATATGTTGAGATTTCAGGAGACTCTAGTGTTTTGGAAGTTTGGCAACCCCTTCAATATGAGTGTTATTCGCCAGTCCCGGCTTTAGGCTACATCAAGAGGAAACAATCCTTTGAGATAGAACGTAGAACTAATGTATTGTGTCAAGTTTGAAGAAGCTAGCAGAAACCGTGTTTGATTTAGAGTTCGAACGCGTCTGTCAATATAGTAGAAAACAGAGTGAAACCTAAAAATTCAAACCGTTACTGCAAACGAATGCTTCAACCTAGGAGAACGAAACGTGGGCATCCAAGTTTGATTGGTGTACTGCTCATTACTTGAAAGTATCATGAAGGTCGGTAGCAAAAATTTATGTTGAGATTTCAGGAGAGTCTAGTGTTTTGGCAGCCTAACAACGCCTTTCATGGAATGTGTCATTCACCAGTATCTGCTTAAGGCTACATCAAGAGGAAACAAACCTTAGAGATAGAACGTAGAACTACTGTATTGTGTCAAGTTTCAAGAAGGTAGCACAAACCGTGTTTGATTTAGAGTTCTAACTGCATCTGTCAATATAGGACAAAACAGAGTGAAACCTAAAAATTCAAACTGTTACTGCAAACGAATGCTTCAACCTAGGAGAACGAAACGTGGGCATCCAAGTTTGATTGGTGTACTGCTCATTACTTGAAAGTATCATGAATGTCGGTAGCAAAAATTTATGTTGAGATTTCAGGAGAGTCTAGTGTTTTGGCAGCCTAACATCGCCTTTCATGGAATGTGTCATTCACCAGTATCTGCTTAAGGCTACATCAAGAGGAAACAAACCTTAGAGATAGAACGTAGAACTACTGTATTGTGTCAAGTTTCAAGAAGCTAGCACAAACCGTGTTTGATTTAGAGTTCTAACTGCATCTGTCAATATAGGAGAAAACAGAGTGAAACCAAAAATTCAAACTGTTACTGCAAACGAATGCTTCAACGTAAAAAAACGAAACTTGAGCATCCAAGTGGAATTGGTGTACTGATCATTACTTGAAAGTATCATGAAGATTGGATGAAAAAATATATGTTGAGATTTCAGGAGACTCTAGTGTTTTGGAAGTTTGGCAACCCCTTCAATATGAGTGTTATTCGCCAGTCCCTGCTTTAGGCTACATCAAGAGGAAACAAACCTTAGAGATAGATCGTAGAACTAATGTATTGTGTCAAGTTTCAAGAAGCTAGCACAAACCGTGTTTGATTTAGAGTTCGAAAGCATCTGTCAATATAGTAGAAAACAGAGTGAAACCTAAAAATTCAAACTGTTACTGCAAACGAATGCTTCAACCTAGGAGAACGAAACGTGGGCATCCAAGTTTGATTGGTGTACTGCTCATTACTTGAAAGTATCATGAAGGTCGGAAGCAAAAATTTATGTTGAGATTTCAGGAGACTCTAGTGTTTTGGCAGCCTAACAACGCCTTTCATTGAATGTGTCATTCACCAGTATCTGGTTAAGGCTACATCAAGAGGAATCAAACCTTAGAAATAGAACGTAGAACTACTGAATTGTGTCAAGTTTCAAGAAGCTAGCACAAACCGTGTTTGATTTAGAGTTCTAACTGCATCTGTCAATATAGGAGAAAACAGAGTGAAACCTAAAAATTCAAACTGTTACTGCAAACGAATGCTTCAACGTAAAAGAATGAAACTTGAGCATCCAAGTGGGATTGGTGTACTGATCATTACTTGAAAGTATCATGAAGATTGGATGAAAAAATATATGTTGAGATTTTGGAGACTCTAGTGTTTTGGAAGTTTGGCAACCCCTTCAATATGAGTGTTATTCGCCAGTCCCTGCTTTAGGCTACATCAAGAGGAAACAAACCTTAGAGATAGAACGTAGAACTAATGTATTGTGTCAAGTTTCAAGAAGCTAGCACAAACCGTGTTTGATTTGGAGTTCTAACTGCATCTGTCAATATAGGAGAAAACAGAGTGAAACCTAAAAATTCAAACTGTTACTGCAAACGAATGCTTCAACGTAAAAGAACGAAACTTGAGCATCCAAGTGGGATTGGTGTACTGATCATTACTTGAAAGTATCATGAAGATTGGATGAAAAAATATATATTGAGATTTCAGGAGACTCTAGTGTTTTGGAAGTTTGGCAACTTTTTTCATTATAAGTGTTATTCGCCAGTCCCTGCTTTAGGCTTCATCAAGAGGAAACAAACCTTAGAGATAGAACGTAGAACTAATGTATTGTGTCAAGATTCAAGAAGCTGAGGCTGGGGATGTGGCTCAAGCGGTGGCGTTCTCGCCTGGCATGCGTGCGGCCCGGGTTCGATCCTCAGCACCACATACAAAACAAAGATGTTGTGTCCGCTGATAACTGAAAAATAAATATTAAAAAAAATTCTCTCTCTCTCTCTCTCTCTCTCTCTCCCTCTTTCACTCTCTCTTAAAAAAAAAAAAAAAGATTCAAGAAGCTAGCACAAACCGTGTTTGATATAGTTCGAACTGCATCTGTCAATATAGGAGAAAACAGAGTGAAACCTAAAAATTCAAACTGTTACTGCAAACGAATGCTTCAACCTAGGAGAACGAAACGTGGGCATCCATGTTTGATTGGTGTACTACTCATTACTTGAAAGTATCATGAAGGTCGGAAGCAAAAATTTATGTTGAGATTTCAGGAGACTCTAGTGTTTTGGCAGCCTAACAACGCCTTTCATTGAATGTGTCATTCACCATTATCTGCTTAAGTCTACATCAAGAGGAAACAAACCTTAGAGGTAGAACGCAGAACTACTGTATTGTGTCAAGTTTCAAGAAGCTAGCACAAACCGTGTTTGATTTGGAGTTCTAACTGCATCTGTCAATATAGGAGAAAACAGAGTGAAACCTAAAAATTCAAACTGTTACTGCAAACGAATGCTTCAACGTAAAAGAACGAAACTTGAGCATCCAAGTGGGATTGGTGTACTGATCATTACTTGAAAGTATCATGAAGATTGGATGAAAAAATATATGTTGAGATTTCAGGAGACTCTAGTGTTTTGGAAGATTGGCAACCCCTTCAATATGAGTGTTATTCGCCAGTCCCTGCTTTAGGCTACATCAAGAGGAAACAAACCTTAGAGACAGAACGTAGAACTAATGTATTGTGTCAAGTTTCAAGAAGCTAGCACAAACCGTATTTGATTTAGAGTTCGAACTGCATCTGTCAATATAGGAGAAAACAGAGTGAAACCTAAAAATTCAAACTGTTACTGCAAACGAATGCTTCAACCTAGGAGAACGAAACTTGGGCATCCAAGTTTGATTGGTGTACTGCTCATTACTTGAAAGTATCATGAAGGTCGGAAGCAAAATTTATGTTGAGATTTCAGGAGACGCTAGTGTTTTGGCCGCCTAACAACGCCTTTCATTTAATGTGTCATTCTCCAGTATCTGCTTAAGGCTACATCAAGAGGAAACAAACCTTAGAGATAGAACGTAGAAGTACTGTATTGTGTCAAGTTTCAAGAAGCTAGCACAAACCGTGTTTGATTTAGAGTTCTAACTGCATCTGTCAATATAGGAGAAAACAGAGTGAAACCTAAAAATTCAAACTGTTACTGCAAACGAATGCTTCAACCTAGGAGAACGAAACTTGGGCATCCAAGTTTGATTGGTGTACTGCTCATTACTTGAAAGTATCATGAAGCTCGGAAGCAAAAATTTATGTTGAGATTTCAGGAGACTCTAGTGTTTTGGCCGCCTAACAACGCCTTTCATTGAATGTTTCATTCACCAGTATCTGCTTAAAGCTACATCAAGAGGAAACAAACCTTAGAGATATAACGAAGAACTACTGTATTGTGTCAAGTTTCAAGAAGCTAGCACAAACCGTGTTTGATTTAGAGTTGTAACTGCATCTGTCATTATAGGATAAAACAGAGTGAAACCTAAAAATTCAAACTGTTACTGCAAACGAATGCTTCAAGGTAAAAGAACGAAACTTGAGCATCCAAGTGGGATTGGTGTACTGATCATTACTTGAAAGTATCATGAAGATTGGATGAAAAAATATATGTTGAGATTTCAGGAGACTCTAGTGTTTTGGAAGTTTGGCAACCCCTTCAATATGAGTGTTATTCGCCAGTCCCTGCTTTAGGCTACATCAAGAGGAAACAAACCTTAGAGATACATCGTAGAACTAACGTATTGTGTCAAGTTTCAAGAAGCTAGCACAAAACGTGTTTGATTTAGAGTTCGAACGCATCTGTCAATATAGTAGAAAACAGAGTGAAACCTAAAAATTCAAACTGTTACTGCAAACGAATGCTTCAACGTAAAAGAACGAAACTTGAGCATCCAAGTGGGATTGGTGTACTGATCATTACTTGAAAGTATCATGAAGATTGGATGAGAAAATATATATTGAGATTTCAGGAGACTCTAGTGTTTTGGAAGTTTGGCAACTCCTTTCATTATAAGTTTTATTCGCCAGTCCCTGCTTTAGGCTACATCAAGAGGAAACAAACCCTAGAGATAGAACGTAGAACTAATGTATTGTGTCAAGTTTCAAGAAGCTAGCACAAACCGTGTTTGATATAGTTCGAACTGCGTCTGTCAATATAGGAGAAAACAGATTGAAACCTAAAAATTCAAACTGTTACTGCAAACGAATGCTTCAACCTAGGAGAACGAAACTTGGCATCC